>NW_026692844.1:0-101582 GCF_021218885.2 Marmota monax
TCATAACAGTACAAAGGTAAGAGGACTGCTTTTAGATCATTAATAGATGCTATGATATGGATATCATATTAGTACTAAACGCCATAGGGCAGGAATTATATTCATATAATTGCTATAAATGAACTTTATGTAATATTAAAAGGCCACAGGAGAATTATTATTTTAGTATTAGGGATCACAGTATTGATACTGAATTAGTATTAAAGGCCATAGGGCATCTATTATATTAGCATTAGATGCTATTGAATGGATATTAATATGAACAGCCACAAAGAGCTATAATATCCAATTAACAGGCCACAGTATGGATAAAATATTAATGGCAAATGCACAGGATGCACAAGGATGCTCTTTCAGTACTTTGAGATGTTGTAGTATACATACTACATTAATATTAAAGCTCCAAAGTTCAGTTATTATATTAGTTTTATATGCTATGTGATGACTATCTTATTAGTATAAGGAATTATATTAGTTTAGGTACTATACTTTGGATAACAGATTACTATTTTTTTAAAGAGAGAGAGAAAGAGAGGAGAGAGAGGAGAGAGGAGAGAGGGGGAGGGGGAGAGAGAGAGAGGGAGAGAGGGAGAGAGAGAGAGAGAGAGAGAGAGAGAGAAGAGAGAGAATTTTTAATATTTATTTTTCAGTTTTCAGTGGACACAACATCTTTATAAAATAATATGTGGTGCTGAGGATCGAGCCCAGTGCCCTGCACATGCCAGGTTAGTGCATTACCACTTGAGCCACATCCCCAGCCCAACAGATTACTATTAAATGCCAGAGGTCAGCTATTATGTTAAGTTTATATGCTATCATATGGATATGCTATATTATAAGGTTTATTGATATCATATGGATATTTCACTTAAAATGACAAGAAGGCTATTTTATTAGTTTTAGAGTGCATAATACGGATAAATTATTAATGTTAAATGCCACAGTCTAGCTATTAGATTAGTTTTAGGAGTTATAGTTTGGGTATCATATTACCTATAAGAGCCACAGGGCTAATATTTTATCAGTTTTAGATGCTACTATGGGTATCATATAAATATTAAGACCAAAGAGCAACTATTATATCAAGTTAAGATGCTATAATAAGGATGTCTATTGATATTAAAGGATACAGAGCAGCTATTATATCAATTTTAGATGCAATATTATGTATTACATTAGCTTTAAGGGCCACAGGGAAGATATTATATTAGATTGAAATGTTATAATATGGATATTACTTTAGTATAAAAGGCTATAGGGAGGCTATAATGTTAGTTTTGGATGTTATGGCATGAATATTATATTAACATTAAATGTCACAGGGAAACTATTATATATCAGTTTTAGATGTTACACTCTTAATATCATATTAGTATTAAAGGCATCAGGGCAACTATTGTATTTGTTTTAGATCTATGACATGTATGTTATTATTTCAGTCATCTTTTTCACTGCTTTGACCAAAGGACCTGACAAGAACAATTTTAAAGGAGGAAAAGTTCATTTAGGGGCTCACAGTTTCAGAGATCTCAGCCAATAGATGGCCAACTCTATTCCTTGGGGCTTAAGGTGGGGCAGAAGAATGTGGTGAAGGAAAGTGGTGATCAGGAAGCAGAGAACCTAAGCTCAGCTCATCAAATATGTACCCCAAAGGCACAGCCTCAATGACCCACCTCCTCCAGCTACACACTATCAGCCTGCAGTTACCACTCAGTTAATTCCTTCAGAGGATTACTAATTTGGGTTAAGGCTCTCATACCCATCATTTCACCTTTAAACTTCCTTAAATTGTCTCACACATGAGCATATCCAAACCAATTATTTGGTATTAAGGCCACAGTGCATCTATTATTTTAAATGCTGCAGTATGGATATTATATTAATATTAAAGGCCACAGGGTAGCTAATATATTTTATTAGCTTTGGATACTATAGGATGGATATCATATAAATATCAAAGGCCACAGGACAACTATTGCATCAGTTTCAGATGTTCCAATATGAATATCATATTAAAATTAAACACTTCAGGTCAATAATTATGTACTATTAGATACTCAAGTATGGATATCATGTTAGCATTAAAGTCAACATGGCAGTATATTGATTTTAACACTATCCTATAAATATCATATTAGTTTAATGGCCACAAAGCTGATATTATATTAGTTTAAGGTGATACAATATCATATTAATACTATAGGACCTATTTACCAGTTTTATATGAAGCACGTATTTATCAGTTTTATATTTATAATATGTGTATTAAATGAATATTAAATTTCATAAGAAACTTATTAAATTGGCTTCACAGGTTATAGGAATGATGTAACATTAATATTAAAGGCAACAGGACATCTATTACATCAGTTTTGGAGGCTATAATATTAGTATCAAAAGCTACAGGGGAGCTATTAGTTTAATATGCTTTAGCATGGATGTCACTTAGTATTAAATTCTATTGCACAGCTACTTACTTGTTTTAGATATTATAGTTTGCATCTATTAGTAATAAAGGCCTCCGATATAATTTTTTTGCTATAATATGGAAATCATATTAATATTAAAGGCCACAGAACAGTTATTTAATCAGTTTTCCATGCTATAGTATGAATAAAAAAAGAGTAATAAAGGGCACAAGACAGCTATTGTATTAAATTTAGAGGTCAAAGTATGAATATTATGATATTAAAGTCTAGAGGGCAGCTATCATATTAGTTTTGAATGCTATACTATCAATATTAAAGGACACAAGGATGTTATAACATTAGTTTTTCATGGTATATTATATTAGCACTAAAGGCCACAGAGCAGTTATTACTTTAGTTTTAAAGAGCACAATATGTTTATCATATTACATATCATATTAAAGGGCCCAGGCAGCTACTATATTAAGTTGAGGAGCTACGGTATGGATATCATATTAGTATTAAAGTCCACAAGGTATCTATTATACTAGTTTTAAATCCAACAGTATGGATATAATATTTGTCCTAAGGACACAGGACATATGTAATATTAATTTAAGATGCTATGTTATGGATATAATATTAATATTTAAAGCCAGAAATCATCTATTATACAATATATGCTATTATATGGATATTATAGTAAGATTAAAAGACACAAATCATCTATTATGTTAGTTTGAGTTGCAGTAGCATGGATATCATATTGGTATTTAAAGCCACAGTGCCACTATTTTATTAGTATTGGATATACTGTAGCACAGATATCATATTAATATAAAAGCCACTGGGAAGCTATTATATTAATTTTGATGCTATACTATAAAAATTGTAATAGGTTTAAAGCTACAGGGCAGCTACTATATTAGTTTTAGATATAAATTAGCTATTATATCAGTTTCAGAGGCTACAGTACAAATATGTTAGTATTAAAGTGAACAGGTTAGATATTATATTGGCATATAAATGTCATAGGGAAGCTACTAAATTAGTTCAATATGCTATAATATTGACATTGCATTGATATGGAAGACCACAATTCAGCTATTGTATCAGCTTTAAATACTGTAGTATGAATACCTATTAACATTAAAGGCCACAGGGCACTATTATTCTAGTTTTAGAAGCTTTGGTATGGATATTTTATCATTATTATAGATTACAGGCAGCCATTTCATCAGATTTAGATCAACAGTATAGATATTTTATTAATATTAAAGTTTTATATTCTGCTATAATTATTATATTACTATGAAATTCTACAAGGCTGCTGTATTATCAGTTTTTGGTGCTATAATATGTATGCACTATCAGTATTAAAACATCACTTGAAGCTATTACATTAATTTCAGAGGCCACAGTGTTTATCTCAATATTAAAGGCTACAAGGCAGCTATTATGCCAGTTTTAGATACTACAGTATGGATATTATGTTAATATTACACGTCACAGAGCAGCTATTATATTAGTTTTTGGAAGGTATAGTATGGACATCTTTAATATTAAACACAACAGGCACCTATTAGTATTAGGTACTATAGCATGAATATTATTAGTATTAAAGACCACAGGGAAGCTATTATAATATTTTCTAGGTACCATAGAGCATATCATATTACTCTTGAAGGCAAAAAGGAAGCTATTTTATTTATTTTAGAGTCTACAGTATGAATATAATATAAGAATAAAAGGCTACATGGAGACTATAATGATGCTACATATGGATAAAATTAGTATTAAAAGGCTACAGGACAGCTTTTCTGTTAGTTTCAGAGGACAAAGTATTGATATTATACTAAAGTCAAAGGCTACAGGGCAGCCATTATATTAGTTTTAGATGCTATAGTATGGCTATCATATGACATTTATAGGACACAGGGCACATATTTTATTACTTTTAGATGCTATACTGTGGATATTAGTAGTAAGGACCAAAATTCAGATATTATATAAAATTCAAAGTATGTGGGCTGGGGTTGTAGCTCAGTGATAGAGAACTCACCTAGCATGTGTGAGGTGCTAGGTTTGAGCCTCAGCACCACATAAAAATAAATAAATGAAAATGAAGGCATTGTGTCCAACTACAACTAAAAAAATTTTTTTTAAAACTTCAAAGTATATGCCCCTTTTACATATTTCATGTTGAAGTAATAACATATGTTAACTTATTATATTTTTATGCTGTCACTAGGTTCTAGGTTTTCATTCTTAAAACGTGATCACTACAGAGGAAAAAATGACATTTTGGAGATTTTATTTCAACTCATGATTTAACTTTCCTGAAAGAGTGACTTTATAAAAAATGTCTCTATTTTATTTCTATGCATACATTTTAGCAGCAATATAATCAAATATTTGTCACTGGGACAAATAGTCAAAGAACATCCATTTCCTCCAAGACCTCTACAGGAAGTGGTGAGCCAAGAGAAGCAGAGGTGTCAGATCAGTCCCAGAGTGATATTAGATGCTGCTGTGTTGTGGGAAACTCTACCTTTTAGAAATCACAGGGAGCTATGGATGCCCAAACTCTTGCATGAGTCTAAATCTAGTTAAATTCTAAGTAATCTTATTGTCACTAGCTCATCATGAAGCTAATGATAACTAAAGGATCTATGGGGCTGGGGATGTAGATCAGTGGTAGAAAGATTTCCTAGCATGCAGGAAGCCCCAGAACCACAAAGGAAAAAAAAGAATTTGTGTAATCAAATAGAAAATGAATAATTATTCCTCTTAAGGAAACATGTTGGACCTAAAACACTTGAGACTCTCAAAATCAAAATACTCTCTTTATAGTGTATTGCATAACTACACCATCATGAACAGTGGTGTCACATCATAAAGCATGTTCACATTAAGCATACCATCAAAACAACAAAAAGGCTTTATTGACTGTTGATAAGAAAAATGAACATAATCTACCTTAGGAAATTATTAACACAACATTAGGATAACATTAGGATAAAATGTAATCATGGCATTTCCCACATATAATAACTCTAAAGAATAATACATAATTTCAAAAGAAAGTCAAATTTCTGAAATCAAAAGCAAACTGATACATTTTTAAATGATATTTTGAACAGAGGCAAAACAAAGAGTTCTCCCACAAGAATTCCTAACAACATAAAGTATCATGCTCATTAGAAGGCCCATCCCTTTGTATGCAAGGAATAAGAGAACTTTCTGATGAATGTAGAACTTTAATAGGACATATGGACATGCTTTCTAAATTTTAAAGAAGAAAAATATCTTTTTTTAAAAAAAGCTTATTTTTAGTAAATGTATCTGAATTGCAAAAAAGCAGCTACTGACTTGTCTCTTACATTTTGTAATGATTTGCATCTCAGGAAATTTCATCTATAGTGGTTTTAAATATCATGAAATATCAATAGTTGACATTAAAAATATCATCCCTCTTCTCTTTTAAAATTGATTTGAAATTTTCTTAGAATAATTTCATATGAATTTGGAAGAGGCACTGTGGTATATGTATGTATGTGGAAATACATGACATTTTTTTTAAAAAAAAAATCTTTATTTTTAGTTGTAGTTAGACACAATACCTTTGTTTTATTTACTTATTTTTATGTGGTGCTGAGGATCGAACCCAGGTCCTCGCATGTTCTAGGTGAGTGCTCTACCACTGAGCCACAACCCCAGCCCCAATACATGATCTTTTTAAAGCATACCTCTCATGCTTGAGTCCTGTCAAAGACATCTTCTGTGTGTGTGGTGCTGGGATGGACTCTATGGCCTCCCACATGCCAGGCAAATGCTCTGCTACTGAGCTGCACATCCAGTCTCCAAAGATACCTTAATAAGTGGAAATTAATTTAAATCATTTGATTATGAGCATTTCCAAACAATACAATTCTCTCAAGCAAGCAAATTCTCTCAATCAAAAACAAAGTAAGCTAAAAGTAATTTTTAAAATATTCCTTATAAAAAAATAGAAGTCCACAGAATTAAAAATTCTATAAAGGGCTAGAATGTGGTGCAAAGGCAGAGCATTTGCCTGGCATGTGTCAGGCCCTGGGTTTAATCCTCAGCACCACATATAAATAAACAAAATAAATAAATAAAATAAAAAGATCCACTGACAACTAAAAAAAATATTTTAAAATTTCTATAGAAAACTGAAAGAATATTAATCAAAAATTGAATTAGAAACACCTACTGCACAGAACTGGAGACCTGGAGGCCATGGGGAATTACATTACAAAATAACTCTGAAATAAGAAAATGAATCAATTAGCATACAAAACCTTGGACTGGTACTTAGAGTTCCCCCACTGGATGGGATCCTGGGATCATCAGGGCTCAAGGCTGACTGTCATCTGCCCTTTAACAAATTCTGATTTTATTTCAAATGTTCATGATCTACAGAGAAAATTAAAAAAGAGAAAAGTGACATTTCTAAAGTTATTTTATGGTATATCGCATTCTGATTCAGTCAAGATAATTCATCCAATGCAGGATGTCAGTGTTTACACAACGGACGTTATTTGTGCACCATTACAAATATACTGCCAATTAGCACAGCAGCCAGGGAGCTGCTCATCCTAGACTAGAAGGAACAGAGTCTGGAGGAGGTGGAGGGAATGTCAGGAGGAGGAGGGGGCCTGGAAGATGGGTGGGGTCTGGAGAAGAGGCAGGGTCTTAAAGAGGAAGAGGATTGGGCTGGAGTTATGGCTCCGTGGTAGAGGGCTTGCCTAGCATGTGTGAGGCACTGGGTTCAAACATTAGCACCACATAAAAATAAATAAACAAAATAAAGGCATTGTGTCCACATGCAATTAAAAAAATTAAAAAGAGGAGGAGGGTGAGGTCTGGAGGAGGGGCAGGACAGGAAGAAGGGAAAAATCTGGAGGAGAAACAGGGTCTGAAGGAGAGGGATAATGAGCCACAAGGGGGCAGGGCCTGGCAGATGGGTGAGACCTGAGGGAGGGACAGGCCCTAGAACATGAGTAGGATGTAGAGAGGCAGGGTAGGAAGGAGGGGGAAGGTGGTTCAGGAGGACAGGCAGGGCCAAAGAATATGGGTGGGGTCTGGAGAAGAGGCAGGACCCACGAGGGTCCCTTAGCAAGAGGGTCCTGGAGGGGTGGCTTTTTGCTAATTAAACTCTCCACCAAAATAAAAATGTGTGGCAGTGGTAGCTCAGTGGTAGAGTGCTTGCCTAGCATGTGTGAGGCACTGGGTTTGATCCTCAGCACCACATAAAAATAAATACAATAAATGTATTGTGCCCTTCTACAACTAAAAAAAAAAAAATTGGACAAAACTAAGCAAAGATTAAAGAAAAAATGTGGTTCATTATTAAAAATACAGGGGATGTATTTTTTAATAAATTCTGGCTTTGTTAGAAGTAATATATTTAAACCTAAGCAGCTCAGAAGGCTGAGGCAGAAGGATCTTGAGTTCAAAACCAGTCTCAACAAAAGCAAGGCACGAAGCAACTCAGTGAAACCCTATCTCTATAATACAAAATAGAGCTGCCCCACACCAGGCATCTCCCTCAGACTGCTCTGAGGAGAATGGAACACCAGGTGTCCCTAGAGACACGAACCATAAGGCTCCCCACACCAGGAGTCTTCCTCAGACAACTCTGAAGAGAAAGGAACCCCAGGCGTCACTAGAGACGTGACCCAAGAGAGTCCCCACACTGGCGTCTCCTCCAGATGGCTCTGAGGAGAAGGGAACCCCAGGCCTACTTAGAGACATGACCTGTGAGGGTTCCCAACCCTGGTATCTTCCTCAGGAAACCCTAGAAACATGCCACACGAGGACCCCCAAGACAGGTGTCCCCCTTAGGCTGCTCTAAGGACAAAGAAACCCCAGGCATTCCTAGAGCCATGACTCACGAAGTCTCTAAGCCAAGAGTCCGCTGAGGCTTCTCTGAGGAGAAGGAAACTCCGGGAGTCCCTGGAGGCATGACCCACGAGGGTCCCCAACCTGGGTGTCTCTCTCTCAATCTGCTCTGAGAAGGGAGCTCTGCCCCTCTCTGTGGAGTGACCCAACACTCCAGTGAACTGGGGCTCTCCCGGGTTGGTCCTGATTGGGAAGCCAGCTCTCCTCACTCTCAGGGAGGCAGCATTAAAGATGGTGGCAAGGCCCTGCCCCTTCTTGACCACGCCCCTTTGGCCACGTGCAGGTGCTCCAGACCCAAGCTGCTCACAGCTCAGAGGCGGGGCCTCTCCCAGCTCCCTGGTGAATGTCAGTGCCTTCTTCCACCCTCAGCTGTTACTGAATAAAATCTGTTCCCACTGCTGTAACTAGGTCTGGCTGTGGCACCATGAGTAGTGGAATCTCAGGAGAGGAGAAATGGAGTCCAGGAGACCCCCTCCCTGCACTCCACCAGGCCAAGGGCTGCAGCAGCCTGAGCCAGGTGGGCAGAGGCACAGAGGGAGGCTTCCACAGGGAGTCTAGACCCTCACTCAGGTGCCCAAGGGCAGAGACCACCTCAAAGGCTTCTGGGACATGTAGTCTTTGAGACAGTGACTTAGCCAGGGTCTGCCCCATTTTAGAATCAGGGATTTTAAGAAAATCTGTTAATTCCCAGCCCAGGATGACCACTGTAGGAGGGTAGAAGAACCTGAGCTCAGACCAAATTCCCAGTAGCCTCTGGGACCATTCTAGGTCATTCAGTCTGTCCTGCCTATACAGCTCTCACCATGGATGCCTCTGGGAACTGCAAGCTACACAGATGGGCTTCTCAGGGATTCTGGACAGTGTAGTCTGGTGCTCTACCCACACTGTCTTTGCCCTTCAGGACCATGGAAGCTGTTTGCCATGTGCTGGTCCAGGAACCCTGGAGGACCCTGGCAGTGGACTCTGATGTTCTACCCATGCAGCCCTCACCCCAGAAACCTAGGGGTTGCAAGTAGCACATTTACCCTCATAGTGCCAGGATTCTGGGTAGTGCAGTTTCGTATTCTACAATGCAGCCCAGCTGCAGAGGTCTCTGTGAGCTGCAGGCTACTCAGGCACCCCTAGTGATTCTGAACAGTGTAGTCTGGCATTCTGCCCATTCAGCCCTCACTCCAGAAGCCTATACAGACTTCAAGTAGCACATTCACCCTCATACACCCACCCAGGATTCTGGGCAGTATAAACCAGCCTTCTACAATGCAGCCCCCCCTCCCCTGCAGAACTCTCTAGAAATTGCAGGCTACAAAGTCATTCAGGCATCCCTAGGGATTCTGGACAGTGTAGTCTGATGTTCTGCCCATGCAGCATCACTACAGTGGATTCTGGGAGCTGCAAGCCCCCAAGGATCATGGGTATTATAGCCTGGTGCTATGTTCAACTGTACAGTGACTACTTAGAGCTTGGAGCATCCAGGAATTCTGAGTATTGTAGTCAGTTCTACTCAGTCAGCCCTGACTGCAGAGGTCACTGAGAGCTGTAGGCCATTGATTATTCTGGGTTCTGCAGTCCATCCTACCTAAGGGGACTTCACCATCAAAGCTCTGGGATCTGTGTAGCACAAGCCTGCCTAGACACCCCTGGGAGTCTGTGTAGTGCAATACAAAGCTTGCCCCAGCAGTACTCAAAAGGTAGGTGTCTGGGAGCTGTAGGCCCCCAGGGATTCTGGGTAGCATAGTCCTGTCTTCTGCCTCCATAGCCCTCAGTGTGGAAGCCTCTGAGAGTTCCAGGCCACATGGACACGGGCACCTCCAAGAATTCTAGGTAGTGTAGTTCAGCTCCCTACCCTGTAGCCCTCACTATTGCAGATCCTGGAACTGTGATTCCCCCCTGAGGATTCTGGAGAAGGTAGTCCAGTGTTTTGCCTACATGCCCTTACTGCAAGGGCCATGAGAACTGAAGGCCACATGCTTGACTTGGTACTGAAGACCTCACTGTGGAAGCCTCCTGGAATTGCAGGCAGCACATTCACCAGTGTGTCCCCAGGAATTGTAGGTAGTATAGTCTGACCTATATAATGCACAACTCTCACTTGGGAGGCCTCTGGGAGTTGCAGGCTGCATACTCACCTGGAAAATACACCTCACCAAGGACTCTGGATACTGTAGTTAAGCTCTCAGTCCAAAAGTCCTCACAACAGAGGATCCTAAGAGCTGCTGATACCGAGATTTGTGGATAATATAGTCCTGTGTTTTTCCTACTCACTGCAGAAAATTCTGAAACTCAAATTCCCCCTTAGGATTGTGAGTAATGCAGTTCAATAGTTTGCCCACTCACCACAGAGGATTCTGGGAGCTGCAGTCCCTGATGATTCTGGATAATGCAGTCTAGGGTTTGCCTTCACAGTCCTGCTGAGGATCACAGGAGCTGAAGACCCCATGCTTTCCCTGGTAACCTAGAGATTCTAGGTAGTGTGCTCTAATAATACAACTGTCACCACAGAAACTTCTGGGACTTACAGGGTCGGGGTATATAGGCATCCCCAGAAGTTCTGAGCATTGAAGTCTGGTATTCTGCCCTTGCAATTCTCACCCCCAGAGGCTCATGGGCAGAGCAGGCACCCAAAAGTAATTGGTAGCATAGTTTGATATTTTGTCAATTCAGCCCTCTCTGCAGAGGTCTCAGCAAGCTGCAGGTCCCCAAGAATTATGGGTAGTACAGTTTGTCATTTGACCCATATTTCCCTCACTTCAGAAGGCTCTGGTAACTGCAATGAGGATTCTGTAGTTAGCCAGGATTCAGGGTACTGCAACCCATCATAATCTTTACATCTCTCACCCTAGAGGCTCCTGAGAGCTATTTACTGCATTTTCATGAGCCCTTATCCTCAGGCCTCAGTGAGACTCCAGACACTGGGCCCTCCCTGCACCACTTTGAGGGGGCATTTGTGTCCTTAGACACTCAAGCCACACAAAATACATTGACATACCATGATAATGAGCAGCCAAAGCCTCAGTAAGAAATACAGTTGTTGTTGTGGGGCTGGGGATGTGGCTCAAGCCATAGTGCACTCACCTGGCATGCGCTGGGGCGCTGGGTTTGATCCTCAGCACCATATAAAAATAAATAAAGATGTTGTGCCCACTGAAAACCAAAAAAAAAAATATTAAAAAAAGAAATACTGTTGTAAAATAAGTTCTGCTAAAATATTACCTGAGAAAGTAAAGAACATGGCAGAACTTACTTCTCAGTACAACAGGCAGTGCACAGGAAGCTTCTTCATAATGTTTTCCTCACATGGACCTCAGGCATCCTGAATCCACAGTGGAGTCTCCATGGGTAGGTGCCAAGGAGAAGGAAGCTCTGGTCCTCACCATAGATATATCCACCAGGCATCCCCAGGCCATGATATCTTTATAGGTGTGTCCCAAGGATTAAAAAAACAAAAAACAAAAAAAAAAAATGGTCTACACCTTAGATAGAGCCCCTAGGAGTCCCTAGATGTGGCATCTCTCAGGTGGGTCCCCAGACGAAGGAAATTTGATTAGAGCACAGAACACAGCCCCCAAAAGCAATTGATCAGAGAAAGTGGCCCCCTGCTGGCCACTGTAGACAGTGCAGGATGCTGGGTGTTCACTGTTCAGAGCTGCACCCCCTTGTTCTAGGCACAGTGAAGCTCTAAAATTCATACTTCTGACTATTCCAGGTCATGATTTTGGAAATCAAAAAGAAAAAGAGCCTATCATCCTATGTCTTGATCAGAATGAATGGAGATAGCAAGCAGCAAAATACATGGCCCATAGACAAAATTTCATTGATTTCAGCAATCATGTAGAGGAAACAGTGAAATTTATAAACTGGAATAAGAAAAATTTTAAAACATTAATATTTCAAATAGAGACCCCAAATTTGAAGTACTTTCATGTAAGTCTTAAAGTACAATCATTCTTTCAGAAAATCTTGAAATGTTTAGAAAGAAATCAAATGAAATATAAATAAATGCAGATATACTTTGTTCAGGTCTCAATATAATTAAGATGAAATTATCTCAAACCTGACCTTAAGATTCAGTGCATTCCAGAAATTCCCACCAAACTGTTTTTAAACCTAGACTAGACAGCACTGACCACAAGAGGACACACTTCAAGAAGCCACACATATGGACTCCAGAACCTATCAAAATACTCTCTAGACTTGCATTTTAAATGGGAAACTGTAAAACTCTAGAAGATGTGCATGACCACATGTTTCATGATGAGGTTCTAAATACAGCCCCACCAAAAAAAATCCATGAAAGCTGGGGATGTGGCTCAGTGCTTAAGCACCCCTGGGTTCAATCCCTGCTACCAAATAAACAAACAATAACAACAACAAATCCTTGAAAGAAAAACCTGATAATGTGGACTGTATTAAATTCCTCTGTAAAAAAAAATCATATTAAGGAAATAAAAAGACAAGTCAAAGACTGGGGGAAACGTTGGAAACTATATGTCTAAAACAAACTTGTGTACAAAATATAGTAAAACACTCAACAGTAACACAACATAATGGGTAAAGATCTGAACAGACAATGCACAAGAAAGATACAAGATGGCAAAGAAGCATAGAGATGACTCTTAGTATCACCTGTCATGAGGAAAGCACCAACTAAGACCCCAAGGTGCACTGCACAACTACTAAGCTGCTAAGGTCTTTACTAAGTGCAGTATCAACCATGAGGATGATGAGCAGCCACAGGAACTCTTATGCATTGCTGGTACAGCACACAACAGCTCACCACTATCAAAAAAACTGGCGATTTTCCCCAAAGTTAGACATGGTATCACCATATGGTCCTAAAAATATAGAAAACTGCCTCAAAAATGTATATCTAGATAACAGCAGGCAATTACATATAGTAGTTCTATTCACAATGCCCCAATACCTTAAGCAATCAGGATGTGCTTCAATGGGTGAACAAATAACATAACTGCTATGAACCCATGCCATGGAGGCCCTGGTGTCTCTGAGCTCCCCCAGGTCTCTACTCTGGTCTGGACCCTGAATTGCCTTTACCTTTGCACACCTCACAGAGGGAAAAGTGAATTCTGAATAGAAACACCTGTAAATGCAGCTGATAAACTCAGGCTCAGTATGCAGTTGCTGCCTATGGAAAGAAATTAAAAAGTTCTGGATGTGGGCAGTAAACTCAGAAAAATGCAAACACAACAACCCAAGCCTGCATCTTTGTTCATAGGAGCTTCCTGGGGAACAACAGACAAACATGGAGGCAACTCCAGGATCCCCACAGAACCACATCTAGGGGAGAACCTGGAGGTGGCTGTCATTAGGGCCCCTGTGATCCACCTCTGATTAGCTTAGAGGACATTATGCTACAGCTTCATACCCCCGTCCCAATTTTAATTTCCTCTTTCCTCAGGTTGCAAATGCATCCTGAGCTTGGATTCTGTTGATTGATTAGCTTGTTTAGTGTTGCAGAGAGCTGTGCCACTACCTAGTCCTGATGCACAACCTCAGAAATTCACTGTTCTGGTTATTCAACATACATTTGCATATTTTAGCTAAAATAGAGCCCATCATCCCATGTTTTCATCCATCAGAATCTTATCTTTATACCCTAATCTTTATCTTTATATCCTACAGTTACCACCCAGTTAATCCCTATCAATGGATAATTAGGTTAATGCTTTCATTAGGTTGGTGCACTGATGCAGGTTAATGCTCTCAGGATCCAGTCATTACACATCTAAATTTTCTCTCATTGACTCACATATGAGATTTTTAAAGGACAACTCATATCTAAACCACAATAGCTATGAATACCATAAGAACATGAAAGGACACAGGGCAGCTATTATATTAGCCTTAGATGCTACACTATGGATATCAAATTAGTATTAAAGATTATAGGGAGATACTATTTTGTTTTAGATGTTATAGTATATATATTATATTTGTATTAGAGACCATAGGGCAGCTGTTATATTAGTTTTTGATGCCATGTTGTGAATATTATTTTAGTATTAGAGGCCATGATGTGGACATTATATTAACATGGAAGCTGTTGTATTAGTGTTCAAGTCCACTCTACAAATACTATATTTGTATCAGAGGCCACATGTGGACACAATAGCATCAAAGACTACTACATTAGCATTAGAGGCTGCACATGGACAACATGTTAGCATTATCACTCCACCATAACAGTATTATGACACTGCCATATCCAGGAAGGTGGCACATACCCTCTGGTGGTCATTAGGACCCAGCACAGAATGCTTCAATTCAGTGGTGTATGGGCACCCCCTGACATTCCTGAAAAATGGATGAAATTCAGTACTGTATCTAGATTACTCAAGGCCATGATTTTGGAAATTCAAACTAAACTGAAACCCAGTATCCTTGTTTTTTAAGAAATGGTGATTGAACAAGTTATTCAAACCATATTGAGTGAAATGAATGTAGACAAAAACAGAAACTCCTACAAAAATTAACTCATAATAGTCCATAACTAAAATGTGGTAAAACTAAAAGAAATCTGAAAAAAAATTAAGAAAATCTATGTGATCTTAGATTTAGTGATGGTAGTGTATATTTGTTTCTGGTATGAGGGGTTGAATGCAGGGCCTCACACATGCTATACAAACTTTCTAATACTGAACTACTTCCCCAGTCCTTGATGATGAGTTTTAACTACAATACCAAATACCAACTGACTGAAAAAAAATACCAATAACATGGACTTTATAAAGTTCAATTTTTACGAAGTGCACTGTTGCAGGCCAACAATCCCAATTACTCAAAAGGCTGGGGCAGGAAGATTGCAAACTTGAGCCCAGCCTAGGAAATTTTTTAAAGGATGGGATATAGCTCAGTGGTAGAGCACTTGCCTAGTTTATGTGAGGCCTGGGGTTCAATCCCCAGCACTACACACACACACAATTTTTTTTCCTACTCTGTAAAACATGGCAAATAGTTATACAAAATTATGTTCAGCATCCCATATCATCAGGGAATCATAAATTAAAATGATAGTGAGGAAGTATGGCACAGCTATTAGAACTGCTGAACTCTAAGAAACAGCAGTGCACCAACATCTGCAGGATGTGAGATACCAGCAGTCTCAGGCATTACTAGGAGAACATGTGGCATGGCCACTTTGGAAGATGATGTGCCAGTTCTTCCCAAAGCAGAAAAATCAAATCTATGACCCAACAGTGTCCCTATAAATTATCTTCATTTAGAGAAATTCTTTGAAAAAGTATGTCAAAACAAAACTAGCATGTAATTATGCATAGCAGCTCTATGATGCTGATCAGATCATAAATAAGAACGTCCTCCCATAGCTGAATGCATAACCAACACAGAATATAAAGGAATGAACTGCCACCCTACACAGAGACATAGATAAATCCTACCTGGTACACTGTTAAATAAAATAAGCTAGGCTGAAGAGGCTACATGCTGTATGGTTTACCTTTTATGACATTCTGGAAAAGACCAAATTATAGAGGAAAAGTTGTGCAGGATGAGGCCCAGGAGCCTCCCAGCACAGGAGTCTCCATCTACATGGAGTTGGGGTGCACCACCCTTCCTGTGGTTTTTCTCATGACCATCCTCCATCCTGAAGCTGCCCTAGAGCCCACCAAAAGTCCTTATTAAAGCACAAGCCCCTCCTAGGCCCCCAGGAGATTCTACAGGATTTAGGAGCTCTGTGCAAATAACCAAGGTAAAAGAATCAATATTAGAACAAAAAATGCTCCTAACACCTCTGTCACTCAGAAAATATGAAGATTTTAGGAGTGCTGTACCAGGAACTGGGTGCAGAGGCTGAATGTGTATTTTTTTTTTTCTTTTAGTTTTTGGTGGACACAATATCTTTGTTTGTATGTGGTGGTGAGGATCGAACCTGGGCCACATGCATGCCAGGAGAGCGCGCTACCGCTTCAGCCACATCCCCAGCCCTGAATGAGTATTTCTTATTATGTCAAAGCCCATAATCTGGAGCAATAATAAATTCATTGCTCATAATGAAACAATGAATTAATTATATGTCAGAAACTGGGAGCTAGATGGGGTGAGAAGTTATGATAAACAAGGGGTGAAGGCAGAGGGATCTATGTCATAAGGGGTCAGAATCCACTGACTGCAGATGAGTATAAACTCACATTTTGCTTAAAACATTCACAGATGGTTCCACATAAACATAGTTATAACTAGCGGATATGAAAAGATTAGAATACATATACACTTCTTTGCATTGTCAGTTGTGTGGATCAAGATGCAAGGTGAAATATGTTTTATAGACTTTTTTAAAGACCTTTATTTTATTTGTTATTTTTATGTGGTGCTGAGGATTGAACCCAGTGCCTCACACATGTCAGATGAGTGCACTACCACTGAGCCACAGCCCCTGCCAGATGAAAGATTTTAATATCACTCTCTAATCAAAGGAGCCAGGACTCTTTGAAGAAATGGCTGATACTAAGAGTAAGACAGTAAATATATAAGTCAGGGTAATTTAAATATCAGAAAGAAAAAACTTTGGGCCAAAACCAGAAAATATGTTAAAGGACAACAGGAGATAATGGAAAGATCTCCAATGGAAAGAATTCCCAATGGTTAAGGTAGGGATGAATTGAGCAGCAAAGTAGTATTTTAAAAAAAGGGGGGGGGGACAAAAAACAGCTTAAGGAAACTATCCAGATGACTGATATATATAAATGACTGAATACACAAACAAATGAGGTTGAGTAGAAACCTCTTGTGCAGAAGAATTCCATATAATTGAGAGAGACACAGTCATCAAGGAGGTAGAGCTAACTCTCCGATCCCTAAGCATGGGCTCTGCATTATGACTTCCTCCAGAAGAACAGACAATGTGGACATGCAAAAAAAGAGTAACCTCACAGTAAGAAACCTGAAAGGCCCTTCTTCAAGCAGGTGAGCACAATCAATACTACCATTTCACCTTGAGGGCATGAGATGATAGAGCTGCTTTTCATGTCAGTGACCAGCTTCCCCAGTCCAATAGCCCCAGGCTAAATATGAGAAACACAAGGAAACCTGAAAGGCACTGCCTCAGCAAGGTGAGCACAGTCAATACTAATATGACAATAAGGACAAGAGATGACAGAGCAGCTCTTCACCTCTGTGACCTGCCTCCCCCAGACCCACAGCCCCAGTTTAAATATGAAAAAAAGGAAAATTCAAAAAAAATTCTAAAAAATACCTGACAAGTCGTCCTCAATGCTCTCAAGGTTATCAGAAGAAGGAAGTTCATAGAAACTGTCACACCAAGAGAAGTCTATGGAGACATGATGACTGGATGTCATGTTGGCTCCTAGATGAGATCCTAGAACAGGAAGACACAGAACTGAGAATCCAAAGGATATGTGACTTCAGTTAATGTTAACATACCATTATTTTTTCTTCATGACAAATGGTCTAAGATGTTAACACTTTAGAGACAGCTCACCAAAGTCATAACAAGGGAAGAAACCAGGTTGAGGCTACCTGGGAAATCTCTGCACTTTCTTTTCAATTTCTGTATAAAGATAAAACTAAGCCTGGCATGGTGGCACATGCCTGTAATCTCAGCATCTTGGGAGGCTGAGGCAGGAGGATTTCGAGTTCAAAGCCAGCCTCAGCAACTTAGTGAGGCCTTAAGTAACTCTGTGAGACCCTGCCTCTAAATAAAATATAAAAAAGGGCTGGGGATGTGGCTCAATGATTAAGTGCCCCTGGATTCAATCCCCAGTACCCCCACACCAAAAACAAACAAACAAACAAAAAACACCATTAAATTACTCTAAAGTAAATCCTTAGGACATGGTTATATTTTCTCAAACAATTACTTATTTAATTATTCATACAGTTAATTACTGGTAACTGACACTCTTAGCTAGTTCTGTATTTTATTATGAACATTCATAACACAAAAATCAAATAGTTCTAACTAATATAAAATTCAAAATATGTGCTTCTTTTACATATTTCATGTTGAAGTAATAACATAAGTAAACTCCTTATATTTTTATGCTGTCACTAAGTTCTAGGTTTGCCTTCTTAAAACTTGATCACTAGAGGGAAAAAAAATGACATTTTAGAGATTCTATTTCAACTCCTGGTTTAACTTTCCTGAAAGAGTGACACTATATATATATATATATATATATATATATATATATATATATATATATATATATATATATATATATTATTTCTATGCATACCTTTTTAGCAGCAATATAATCAAATATTTGTGACTGGGACAAATAGTCAAAGAAATAGTCATCTCCTCCAAGAACTCTGTAGGAAGTGTTGAGCCAAGAGAAGCAGAGGTGTCAGCTTGGTCCAGAAATTATATTAGATGCTGCTGTGTTGTGAGAAAACACTCTACCTTTTAGAAATCACAAGGAGCTATGAATGCCCACACTCTTGTATCTATGGGACTGGAGAAGTAGAAAGATTTTCTAGCATGCAGGAGTCCCTAGGACCAACCCCCAGAACCACACAAAAAAAGAGAATTTGTGTCTTATTTTTGTAATCAAATAGAAAATGAATAATCACTCCTCTTAAGGAAACATGTTGGACCTAAAACACTTGAGACTCTCAGAATCAAAATACTCTCCTTACAGTGTATTGCATACCTAGACCATCATGAACAGTGGTGTCACATCATAAAGCATGTTCACATTAAGCATACCAACAAAAAACAACAAAAAGGCTTTATTGAATGTTGATAAGAAAAATGAACATAATCTAACTTAGGAAATTATTAACACATTGGAAACATATGATACTGACATCAAAATCCTCCAGGACAAGCCAGGCACTTTGACTCATGCCTGTCATCTCAGCTATTTGGGAGGATAAAGCAGAAGGATGACAAATTTGAAGCTGACATTAGCAATTCAGCTAGACCCTGCCTCAAAATGAAATTGTAACAAAGACTGGGACATATGTAGTTCAAGGCTTGCACAGCACAAGCAAGGCCCTGGGTTTAATCCCCAGTGCCAAAAAAAAAAAAAAAATTCTCCAGGTGAGACATCTGACAACTATGGCAGGTACAGAACAACGCAGAAGCCATTATGTCAACCTCCTCAAAATGATTAAAGTAAACCTGCACTTTGTTCAGCTCACAATACTAACATGTCTGATTTCTGCTTCTAATAATTCAAATGCAACCATTTAAATATGATCAAAAGTGCATGTACTTTTCTAATGAATCCAACAAATATGAGCGAGATACTCAACTGCATTCTGAAAGTCACCTTATAAGCATATAGGGGCACCAACGTTAGGATAAAATGTAATCATGGCATTTCCTACATGAAATAACCCTAAATACTAATAAATACATAATTTCAAAAGAAAGACAAATTTCTGAAATCAAAAGCAAATTGATACATTTTTAAATGATATTTTGAACAGAGGCAAAACACTTAAGAGTTCTCCCACAAGAATTCCTGACAACATAAAGTATCATGCTCATTAGAAGGCCCATCCCTTTGTATGCAAGGAATAAGAGAACTTTCTGATGAATATAGAACTTTAATAGGACATATGGAAATGCTTTCTAAATTTGAAAAGAAGAAAATTTATTTTTTAAAAAAAGCTTATTTTTAGTAAATGTATCTGAATTACAAAAAAAGCAGCTACTGACTTGTCTCTTACATTTTGTAATGATTTGCATCTCAGGAGATTTCATTTCTAGTGGTTTTAAATATCATGAAATATCAATAGTTAACATTAAAAATATCATCATCCCTCTTCTCTTTTAAAACTGATTTGAGATTTTCTTAGAATAATTTCATATGAATTTGGAAGACGCACTTTGGTATATGTGTATATGTGTAAATACATGATCTTTTTTTAAATTTTTTTCTGTATTTTTAGTTGTAGTTCAACACAGTACCTTTGTTTTATTTACTTATTTTTATGTGGTGCCGAGGATCAAACCCATGGCCTCGCACGTGCTAGTCGAGTGCTCTACTGCTGAGTCACAACCCCAGCCCCAATACATGATCTTTTGAAACTATACCCCTCATGCTTGAGTCCTGTCAAAGACATCTTCTGTGTGTGTGTGTGTGTGTGGGGTGCTGGGATGGACTCCATGGCCTCTCACATGCCAGGCAAGTGCTCTGCCACTGAGCTGCACACCCAGTCTCAAACATGTCTTAATAAATGGAAATTAATTAAAATCATTTGATTATGAGCATTTCCAAACAAGACAATTCTCTCAAACAAAACAATTCTATCAATCAAAAACAAAGTAAGCTAAAAGAAATTTTTAAAATATTCCTTATTGGTGTAATCAAATAGAAAATGAATAAAAAATAGAAGTTCACAGAATTAAAAATCCTATACAGGGCTAGAGTTGTGGCTCAAAGGCAGAGCATTTGCCTGGCATGTGTTAGGCCCTGGGTTCAATCCTCAGCACCACATATAAATAAACAAAATAAATAAATAAAATAAAAAGATCCACCGACAACTAAAAAATATTTTAAAAATTCTGTAGAAAATTTAAAGAATATTAATTAAAAATTGAATAGGAAAAACCTATTACACAGAACTGAAGGCTATGGGTAATTACATAGCAAAATAACTCTAAAATAAGAAAAATAAATGAATTAATTAGCATACAAAAGCTTGGACTGATACTTAGAGTTCTCCCACTGGATGGGATCCTGGGATCATCAGGGCTCAAGGCTGGCTGTCATCTGCCCTTTAACAAATTCTGATTTTATTTCAAATGTTGATGATCTATAGAGAATAAAAGAGAGAGAAAGGTGACTTTTCTAAATTTATTTTATGGTATGTCAAATTCTGATAATAGTCAAGATAATTCATCCAATGCAGAAAGTCAGTGTTTATACAACAGATGTTATTTGTGCACCATGACAAATATACTGCCAATTAGCACAGCAGCCAGGGAGCTGCTCATCCTAGATGAGCAGGGGCAGAGTCTGGAGGAGGGGGATGGAAGGTCAGGAGGAGGGGGGGGCTGGAAGATAAGTGGGGTCTGGAGAAGAGGCAGGGTCTTAAAGAAGAGGAGGGTTGGGCTGGGGTTATGGCTCAGTGGTAGAGCACTTGCCTAGCATGTGTGAGGCACTGGGTTCAAACCTAAGCACCACATAAAAATAAATAAACAAAATAAAGGCATTGTGTCCATGTGCAACAACAACAACAACAAATTAAAAAGAGGAGGGGTGAGGTCTGCAGGAGGGGCAGGACAGGAAGATGGGAAAGATCTGGAGGAAAGACAGGGCCTGAAGGAGGGGGAGAATGAGTCACAAGGGGGCAGGGTTTCACAGAGGGGTGGGACCTGAGGAAGGGACAGGCCCTGGAACATGAGTAGGACCTAGAGGAGAGGCAGGGTAGGAAGGAGGGGGAAGGGTGCTTCAGGAGGACAAGCAGGGCCATAGAATATAGGTGGGGTCTAGAGGAGAAGCAGGGTCTGGAGGGTCCTGGAGGGGGCTGGGGATGTGGCTCAAGCGGTAGTGCACTCCCCTGGCATGCATGCGGCCCGGGTTCGATCCTCAGCACCACATACAAACAAAGATGTTGTATCCGCCGAAAACTGGAAAATAAAAATTGAAATTCTCTCTTTTTTTTTTTTTTTTAAAAAAAAAAGGGGTCCTGGAGGGGTGGCTTCTTGCTAATTAAACTGTCCACCAAAAGAAAAACGTGTGGCTGTGGTAGCTCAGTGGTAGAGGGCATGCCTAGCATATGTGAGGCACTGGTTTTGATCCTCACCACCACATAAAAATAAATAAATAAAATAAATATATTGTGCCCTTCTACAACTAAAAAAAAAAATGAAAGAAAAACTAAGCGGAGATTAAAGAAAAAGAAAAATGTGGTTCATGAGTTCAGTTCCACAAAAAACATGAGATGTATTTTTAATAAATTCTGGTCTTTGTTAGAAGTAATATATTTAAACTTAAGCAGCTCAAAAGGCTGAGGCAGAAGAATCTCGACTTTAAAACCAGCCTCAGCAAAAGCAGGGCATGAAGCACCTCAGTAAAACCCTGTCTCTATAATACAAAATAGGGCTGGAGATATGGCTCAGTGATCACATGCAACAACAACAACAACAACAACAAAAAAGATAAGTACTGAGTTCAATCCCCAGTACCCAAAAATAAAAATTAAAAAAGTTTTTTAAAATGACATAGTGGGCTGTTAACATATGTACTTTTCAATTTTTTTCTACTATTTTAACACTGCAAGAAAAAGCAAACCATTTAAACACTAAGGAAAACAAGGAAGTGGACTGGGGTCCCCTTCCCTTAGGCTGTACATTCCTCCCTCCCTACACATTCCTCCTTCCTCCCCAGGCAGGTTCCCTAGAAACCACCCTGGGTCACTGTATTAAGATGATGAGGGTCATAGC
Organism: Marmota monax; assembly: GCF_021218885.2. Lineage (NCBI taxonomy): Eukaryota > Metazoa > Chordata > Mammalia > Rodentia > Sciuridae > Marmota > Marmota monax. Next base: position 22,735 of record NW_026692844.1, read on the forward strand.
CTAAGGAAGGGTCACTGCTGCACAGGGAGCCAGGATGAAGTTGTGAAGGACAGAGAGGGACTGACAGCCAAGGATGCCCTCAGCTCTCAGGTCCAGGACAGGATTTGCTCCTCATGCTTCCCACCATCCCCTCACCAGCTGCCAGAGCTGCCAGAAGCTTCTGAGCCATCTCTCTGAGGCTGCTCTGAGGAAAAGGGAATCACAGGTGTCCCTAGAGACATGACCCATGAGGGTCCCCATGCTACGCATCTCCTCAGGCTGCTCTGAGCAGAAAACCCCAGGCTTCTCTAAAAATATGACCCATGAGGGTCCCCAAGCCAGGCATCTCCCCAAGGCTACTCTGAGAAGGGAACCCCAGGCATCCAAAGAGACATAAACCACGAGGGTCCACCCACCAGGCATCTCCCTCAGGCTACTCTGAGGAGAAGAAAACCCAGGACCTACATAGAGTTGTGACCCACAAGGCTCCCCACATCTGGCTTCTCCCTCAGGCCAATGTGAGGAGAAGAAAGCCCCGGGCATCCCTAAGACATGACTCACAAAAGTCCCTAAGCCAAGAGTCCACGCTGAGGCTGCTCTGAGAAGGGAGTTCCGTGAGCCCCTGGAGGCATGACCCATGAGAGTCCCCAACCTGGGTGTCTCTCTCAATCTGCTCTGAGAAGGGAGCTCTGCCCCTCCCTGTGGAGTGACCCAACACTCCGAGGACTGGGGCTCTCCTGGGTTGGTCCTGAGGGGGAAGCCAGCTCCTCATTCTCAAGGAGGCAGCCTTAAAGATGGCGGTGAGGCCCCGCCCCTGGTTGGCCACACCCCCTTTGGCCATGCACAGCAACCCTGGCGTCTGCCCCAGGCCGCTCTGAGGAGAAGGGAATCCCCAGCCTAATTAGAGATGTGACCCACGAGGCTCCCCAGGCCTGGCATCTCCCTCAGGCTGCTGTAAGGATGAGGGAGCCCCCCAGTGTCCCTAGAATGTGACCCAAAGTGGTCCCCACACCAGGCATCTACCTCAGGCTGCTCTGAGGAGAACAGAACCCCGGGCGTCCCTAGAGACATGACCCAAGAGGGTGCCCGCACCAGGCGTCTCCCTCAGGCCACTCTGAGTAGAAGGGAGCCCCAGGCACCCCTAGAGATGTGGCCCACAAGGCTCCGCACACCAAGTGTCTCTCTCAGGCTGCTGACGAGAAGGGAACCCCGGGCATCCCTAGAAACATGACTCACGAAAGTCCCTAAGCCAAGAATCCACACGCTGAGGCTGCTCTGAGAAGGGAGCTCCATGAGCCCCTGGAGGCATGACCCACAAGAGTCCACAACCTGGGTGTCTCTCTCAATCTGCTCTGAGAAGGGGGCTCTGCCACTCCCTGTGGAGTGACCCAACACTCCCAGGACTGGGGCTCTCCCGGGTTGGTCCTGAGAGGGAAGTCAGCTCCTCATTCTCAAGGAGGCAGTATTAAAGATGGCGGCAAGGCCCTGCCCCTTATTGACCACGCCCCTTTGGCCATGCGCTGTACAGGAGCTCCTCCCAGCTCAGAGGCAGGGCCTGTCCTGGCTCCCTGGTGAATGTCAGCACCTTCTTCCACCCTCAGCAGTTAATGAATAAAATATGTTCCCACTGCTCTAACTAGGTCTGGCTGTGGCACCTGAGGAGTGAAATCTCAGAAGAGGATAAATGGAGTCCAGGAGACCCCCTCCCTGCACTCTACCAGGCCAAGTGCTGCAGCAGCCTGAGACAGGCAGGCAGAGGCACAGAGGGAGGCAGCTACAGGGAGTCTAGACCCTCAGCCCAAGGGCAGAGGCCACAAACAGACCACCTCAGAGGCTTCTGGGATGTGTAGTCTTTGAGACAGAGTGACTTAGCCAGGGACTGCTCCAATTCAGAATCAGGGGTTTTAAGAAAATCTGTTAATTCCCAGCCCAGGGTGACCACTGTAGGAGGGTAGAAGAACCTGAGCTCAGACCAAATTACCAGTAGCCTATGACAGCATTCTAGATCATTCAGTCTGTCCTGCCTGTCCAGCTCTCACCATGGATGCCTCTGGGAGCTTCAGGCTACACAGATTCAGGGTTCTCAGGGTTTCTGGACAGTGTAGTCTGGTGCTCTGCTCACACAGTCTTTGCCCTTCAGGACCATGGAAGCTGTGTGCCATGTGCTGGCCCAGACACCCTGGAGAACCCTGGCAGTGGACTCTGATGTTCTACCCATGCAGCCCTCACCCCAGAAGCCTAGGGGTTGCAAGTAGCACATTCACCCTCATACCACCAGGATTCTGGGTAGTGCAGTCTTGTATTCCATATTGCAGGCCAGCTGCAGAGGTCTCTGTGAGCTACAGGCTACTCAGGCACCCCTAGTGATTCTGAACAGTGTAGACTGGCATTGTGCCCACTCAGCCCTCACTTCAGAGGTCTATGGGGGCTTCAAGTAGCACATTCAACCTCATACCCCCACCCAGGATTCTGGGTAGTGTAATCCAGTCTTCTACAATGCAGCCCCCACTGCAGAGGCCTCTAGAAATTGCAGGCTACACACTCACTCAGGCATCCCTAGGGATTCTAGACAGTGTATTCTGGTGTTCTGTCCATGCAGCATCACTACAGTGGATTCTGGGAGCTACAAGCCCCCAAGGATCAAGGGTATTATAGCCTGGGGCTATGTTCAACTGTACAGTGACTACCTAGAGCTCGGAGCCTCCAGGAATTCTGAGTATTGTAATCAGTTCTACTCAGTCAGCTCTGACTGCAGAGGTCACTGAGAGCTGTGGGCCATGATTATTCTGGGTAGTGCAATCCATCCTACCTAAGTGGACTTCACCCCCATCATGGCTCTGGGATCTTTGTAGCACAAGCCTACCTAGACACCCCTGAGGAGTCTGTGTAGTGCAATATAAAGTTTGCCCTGGCGGTACTCAAAAGGAAGGTGTCTGGGAGTTGCAGGCCCCCAGGGATTCTGGGTAGTACAGTATTGCCCTCTACCTCCATAGCCCTCACTGTGGAAGCCTCTGAGAGTCCCAGGCCACATGGACACAGGGCACCTCCAAGAATTCTAGGTAGTATAGTTCAGCTCCCTACCGTGAAGCCCTCACTATTGCAGATCCTGGGAACTGCAATTCCCCCTGAGGACTCTGGATAAGGTAGTCCAGTGTTTTGCCTACATGCCCCTACTGCAAGGGCCATGAGAACTGAAGGCCACATGCTTGTCTTGGGACTGAAGACCTCACTGTGGAAGCCTCCTGGAATTGCAGGCAGCACACTCACCAGTGTGTCCCCAGGAATTGTAGGTAGTGTAGTCTGACCTGCATAATGCAGAGCTCTCACTTGGGAGGCCTCAGGGAGTTGCAGGCTGCATACTAACGGGCAACACACCCCACCAAGGATTCTGGATACTGTAGTTAAGCTCTCAGTCCAACAGTCCTCACAATGGAGTATCCTGAGAGCTACTGGCACCGAGATTTGTGGGTAATTTAGTCCTGTGTTTTTCCTACTCACTGCAGAAAATTCTGAAACTAAAGTTCCCCCTTAGGATTGTGGGTAATGCAGTTCAGTGGTTTGCCCCTCACCACAGAGGATTCTGGAAGCTGCAGTCCCTGAGGGTTCTAATAATGCAGTCTAGTGTTTGGCCTGCACAGTCCTGCTGAGGATCACAGGGGCTGAAGACCCCATGCTTTCCCTGGGACCCTGGAGATTCTAGGATGTGAGCTCTACCAACAAAACCATCACCACCAAATCCTCTGGGACTTACAGGGTTACAGGGTATGTAGGCATCCCCAGATATTCTGAGCATTGAAGTCTGGTATTCTGCCCTTACAATTCTCACCCCCAGAGGCTCCTGGGTAGAGCAGGCACCCAAAAGTAATTGGCAGCATAGTTTGATTTTTTGTCAGTACAGCCCTCTCTGCAGAGGTCTCTGCAAGCTGCAGGTCCCCAAGAATTATGGGTAGCACAGTCTGTCATTTGACCCATGCTGCCCTCCCTGCAGAAGGCTCTGGTAACTGCAATGAGGATTCTACAGTTATCCAGGATTCTGGGTAGTGCAATCCATCATAATCTTTGCATCTCTCACCCTAGAGGCTCCTGAGAGCTTCTTGCTGCATTTTGATGAGCCCTTACCCTCAGGCCCCAGTGAGATTCCAGGCACTGGGCCCTCCCTGCACCATCTTGAGGGGGCATTTGCGTCCTCAGACACTCAAGCCATACAAAATACATTGACATACCATGATAATGAGCAGCCAAAGCCTCAGTAAGAAATACTGTTGTAAAATAAGTTCTCCTAAAATATTACCTGAGAAAGTAAAGAACATGGCAGAACTTACTTCTCAGCCCATCGGGCAGTGCACAGGAAGCTTCTTCCTCATGTTTTCCTCACATGGACCTCAGGCATCCTGAATCCACAGTAGAGCCTCCATGGGTAGGTGCCAAGGAGAAGGAAGCTCTGGTCCTCACCACAGACATATCCACCAGGCATCCCTAGTCCATGGTATCTTTCCAGTGTCTCCCCAGGATTAAAAAAAAGAAAAGAAAAGAAAAAAAACCTCTGGTCTACACCTTAGATAGAGCCTCCTCTAGGAGTCCCTAGATGTGGTATCTCTCAGGTGGGTCCCCAGGAGAAGGAAGTTTGATTAGGGCACAGAACACAGCCTCAAAAGCAGTTGATCACAGAAAGCTGTTCTGAGTGCCCCCTGCTGGACACTGTGGGCAGTGCAGGATGCTGGGTGTTCACTGTTCAGAGCTGCACCCCCTTGTGCTAGGCACAATGAAGCTCTTAAATTCATAGTTCTGACTATTGCAGGTCATGATTTTAGAAATTGAAAGGAAATAGAGCCTACCTCCTATGTCTTGATCAGAATGGATGGAAACAGCAAGCAGCAAAGTACATGGCCCATAGACAAAATTTCATTGATTTCCTATATTTCAGCCATCATGTAGGGGAAACAGTGAAATATAAAAACTGGAATAAGAAAAAATTTAAAGCATTAATATTTAAAATAGAGACCCCAAATTTGAAGTATTTACATGTAAGTATTAAAGTACAATCATACTTCAGAAATTCTTGAAATGTTTATAAAGAAATCAAATGAAATATAAATAAATACAGAGATAGTCTTTGTTCAGGTCTCAATATAATTAAGATGAAACTACCTTAAACCTGATCTGAAGATTCAGTGCATTCCAGAAATTCCCAACATGCTCTTTTTAAACCTAGACTAGACATCACTGACTTCAAAAGGACACACACTTCAAGAAGCCACACATATGGATGCCAGAACCTATCAAACTACTCTCTAGATTTTCATTTAAAATGGAAAACTGTAAAACTCTAGAAGATGTGCATGACCACATGTTTCATGATGAGGTTCTAAATTCAATCCACCCCCCAAATCCATGAAAGCTATGGATGTGGCTCAGTGGTTAAGCACCCTGTGTTCAATCCCTGCTATCAAACAAACAAACAATAACAACAAGAAATCCATGAAAGAAAAACATGATAATGTGGACTGTATTAAATTCCTCTGTAAAAAAAAATCATATTAAGGAAATGAAAAGACAAGTCAAACACTGGGGGAATCTTTGGAAAGTATATGTCTAAAACAAACTTGTGTAAAAAATATAGTAAGACACTCAACAATAAGACAACATAATGGGTAAAGATATGAACAGACAACTCACAAGAAAGATACAAGATGGTAAAGAAGCATAGAAATGATTCTTAGTATCACCTCTCATGAGGAAAGCACAAACTAAGACCCCAAGTGCACTGCACACCTACCGAGCTGCTAAGGTCTTTAGTAAGTGTAATATCAACCATGAGGATGATGAACAGCCACAGGCACTCTTGTGCATTGCTGGAAGAGCACACAACAGTTCAACACTATCAAAAAACTGGGCATTTTCCCCAAAGTTAGACATGGTTTCACCACATGGTCCTAAAAATATAGACAACTGCCTCAAAAATGTATATCGAGATAACAGCATGCCATTACATATAGTATTCTATTCACAATGCACTAATACCTTAAGCAATCAGGATGTGCTTCAATGGGTAATAAAATACCATAACTGCTATGAATCTATGCCATGGAGGCCCTGGTGTCTCTGAGCTCCCCCAGGTCTCTACTCTGGACAGCCTTTACCTTTTCACACCTCACAGAGGGAAAAGTGAATTCTGAATAGAAACACCTGTAAATGCAGCTGATAAACTCAGGCTCAGTATGCAGTTGCTGCCTATGGAAAGAAATTAAAAAGTTCTGGATGTGGGCGGTAAACTCAGAAAAATGCAAGCACAACAACCCAGGCCTGCATCTTTGTTCATAGGAGCTTCCTGGGGAACAACAGACAAACATGGAGGCAACTCCAGGATCCCCACAGAACCACATCTACGGGAGAACCTGGAGGTGGCTGTCATTAGGGCCCCTGTGATCCACCTCTGATTAGCTTAGAGGACATTATGCTACAGCTTCATACCTCTGTCCCAACTTTTAATTTCATCTCTTTCCCAGGTTGCAAATGCATCCTGAGCTTGGATTCTGTTGATTGATTAGCTTGTTTAATGTTGCGAAGAGAGCTATTCCACTACCTAGTCCTGATGCACAACCTCTGAAATTCACTGTTCTGGTTATTCAACATACATTTGCATATTTTAGCTAAAATAGAGCCCATCATCCCATGTTTTGATCTAAAAGGATGGTTTGGCAGTTGTTGGGGTTTGCACACTCTGCCATCTGAGTGACTTTCTCTGTGTCCAGAGGCTGCAGAGGTGTTATCTGTTGTTCCAATTAACTTTTCCCTTCATTTTCATTGAGCCATAGTTGCCCTGAGGTTAGCAACTGTAGCTCCAACCCACCGAAATCCTGCAGGTCTCCTCTGGGTGAGCAGAGTGTCCCTGCCTCCCGGGGACTGGAGGCATCTCTGTGGGAGTGGAGCAGAACAGGTGAGCGCCTCCTTGGGCTGGGGAGCCTGGAGGAGAAAGGGCAGAGCCGTGGTGCGCAGATGCCAGGCCCACAGTTTCCAGTGCAGGATAAACCAAGCACCTTTCAGAAACCTACAACCTGGCTTCTGTCCGCAGGTACCTCCTATGGGTGACACAAACAGAGGACCTTTTTGGCAGCAGAGCATGGAGACCCAGAACCCCTGAAGCCACACCTGGGAAGGGCTAGTGCCCTCCAGGCTCCATAAAGTCAATTCAGGGCGCTGGAATGGGAGAAAGGGCTGCATTCCAGGTCGTGATTTCTGAGTTCTAATTCCGCTGCACCCTGGCCCAAGCCTGCAAGGTTTGGCTATGTGACTTAACAACTCTGAGCTGTAGTTTCCCCCCTCCGCCAGGCGGTGGCAGTGCTGTCCTGGTTCCCACCAGATGGGCAGCGAGGAGCTGGTGTTTTCAGGGTTGGAAAGCACTCTGGGGCTCTAGCACTGCCACCCTCTGTGCATGGATCCTGCTCCCCTCTCCATAGCTCTGTATTCAGCTTGTACTCACACTTCAAGTCACTGCAGCCATAACGTAATTCCACATAGGTACTTGCCCATACTTCAATGTACCCCACATTGTTTGGAGAACCATGCAGTAAATGCCCTCATTTGCGAGGCTGGGGTTTGGCTCAGTGACTGAACGCTTGCCTCATATATGTGAGGCCCTGGGTTCAATCCTCAGCACCACATAAAAAGAAAATAAAAATTAAAAATAAAAACTAAATGCCCTCATTTGCTACTCCCCCTTTCAAGACTTAAACCTTTCTTTCAAGTTTTGGATCTGAGATTTCTCAGTGTCCGATGCAAGTAGGTTTGGTTTTTCCTTCATCTAAGACTGGGCCCTGCAATATGGTGGGGCCAGAAGCTGATAGGCATGATGTGGTGTTTACACATGATATTGAGGCTGGGACAAAGTTATGTCTAGGAATAGTGACTGAGCCTATGTAAGGAGTTTTGAGAACTGTTGAGTAAACACCCAGGCCCTGCCTCTCTGATCTTGAGTCTGAATTACCCAATTAACAGGTGGAATGGGAGCTACTTCTACATAGCATACATGAAAGCAATTCACAGGAGAAAGGCAGAAAGGAAGACTGCAGAAGGGATCTTACACTTGGCTGGGCTCTGGGCACTGCTCTGACCTGTGGCACTTCCACATGGGGCAATAAGCCCTGCCTCCTTACTGCCAGAAGGTTCCCTGTCCTACAGACACCAGGTTGTACTCACCTTGGACACAAGAGTTTTCCACCAAGGCCTTCTGGATTTCAGCAGAAGTTCAGTGTCTAAGCCCAATGGATGCTACTGCAAAGAGCAGGCAGCTGCAAAAGGGGGATGTGAAAGGCTGGCCAAGGGGAAGTAAATACAGGTTTTCCCTTGCACAGAAATGGGCTTTCAGTGGACACACTTTGTGCAATAAAGGGGCTAACTCTGAGATAAACAAGATTGATAAGTATTTAGCCAAACTAACCAAAATGAAACGAGAGAAGACATACATAAATAAAATTTGAGATGAAAAAGGGGAAATCACAGACATTACAGAAATTCAGCAGAACATTAGGGACTATATTGAAAACTTATATTCCAATAAATTGGAAAACCTAGAATAAATAGACACATACAACCTGCTAAAACTGAATCAAGAGGACATAGAAAACCTAAACAGACCAATAACTAGGAATGATATATAGAAACCAAAAAAATGCCTTCCAAAAAATAAAACCCTGGGACCAGATGGATTCTCAGCTGAATTCTATCAGACCTTTAAAGAAGAACTAAAGCCAATACTCCTCAAATTAATCCATGAAATAGAAAGGAATGGAGCACTTCCAAATTCATTCTATGAAGCTAGTATCACTCTCATATCAAAACCAGATAAGGACACATCAAGTAAAGAACACTGCAGACCAATATCATTGATGAACTTAGACTTTTAAAAAATATACCTAATAAAATATTAGCAAATCATGTTCAACAACATACTAAGAAGATTGTACGTCATGATCAACTTGGTTTTATACCAGAGATTCAAGGATGGTTTAATATACACAGATCAATAAATGTAATTCATCACATAAGTAGAATTAAGGGCAAAAATCATTTAGTCATCTTGATAGGTACAGAGAAAGCCTTTGATAAAATTCAGCACCAAATTTGACAAGATAAAAGCAATGAAGAAACTAGGGATAGAAGGAACCTACCTCAATACCCTAAAGGGTATATATGAAAAAAACTAAAGCCAACCCCACAGTAAACAGGAGAAAACTGAAAGCATTTCCTTTAAAATCAATAACAAGACAAAGATGTCCACTCTCACCACTCCTGTTTAATATAATTCTAGGCAGAACAATTAGGCAAGAGAAGGAAATAAAGGGATTAAAAGTAGGAAAGAAAGGAGTCAAATTATCACTGTTGGCAGATGATTTGGTCCTATACTTAGAATATCAAAAAAAACACCACCAAAAGACTATCAGGGATAATAAGCAAGTTTGTCAAAGTAGCAAGTTACAGAATCAACATAAAAAATCAGTAGCTTTCGTATACATCAATAATTAATCTGCAGAGAAAGTAATCACGAAAACTATTCCATTCTCAATAGCCTCAAAGAAAATAAAATACCTGGGAATAAATCTAACCAAGGAGCTGAAAGATCTCTACAATGAAATCTATAGAACATAGAATAAAGAAATTGAAGATGACTCAAGAAGATGTAAATACCTCCCATGTTCATGGACACAAATGTGAGCTTTCAGGGCTGGTGATGTGGCTCAAGCGGTAGCATGCTCACCTGGCATGCGTGCGGCCCAGGTTCGATCCTCAGCACCACATACAGACAAAGATGTTGTGTCCGCCAATAACTAAAAAATAAATATTAAAAAAAAATGTGAGCTTTCAAGGCCCCCTTTTTTTCTAATGTGGCTCACAGGAGTCAGGAGTGTACTTAGTACTGCCAACTCACCACAAAGCCTATCTTTCAAACATATCTTAAATAATAAACTTGAACAGGCAGGTGACAAAAATCAGGTAAAAGAAGTCATAAAGAGCATGTCCCTTCATGCCCTCTCCAGGTCCCACCTCCCAGCACCTTCAGCAACATGGAAGGTCCTTAACCCCTGTCCTTTTGCTTTTCATTTAATGATTTATTAAATAATTGCTCATGGTGATCACCTGAAACTTCTGTGATTAGCTCATTGGAACTTGTACCCTCCCACAGGTTTAATCAACTTCTATGATTAGCTCATTGGAAGGAATCCTCCCAAATCCTCAATCCTCCCCAAACTTGTGGGAGGGCACAAGTTCCAGTGAGCTAATCACAGAGTTGGTTCCACTGCACCTAGCCATCCAGGGCCACCCAGAAATCATAGATCATGGTTCACCTCCCTGGCTGCAAATAGACACACTGCTTCATAGATTGAAGGATCAGGAGGTTAGTGCCAGGAAACTGGGTCAAAGACTTTTTTTTTTTTTTTTTTGGTACCAGAGATTGAACCCAGGGACACTTAACTACTGAGCTCCATCCCCGTACCTTTATTTATTTATTTATTCAACTATTTTATTTTTAGATAAAGTCTTCCTAAGTTGCTTTAGGGTATCAATAAGTTGTTCAGGATGGCTTTGAATTTGTATTCCCCCTGCCTCACCCTCTCCAACACTGTGCCTTGTCCAGATTTCTTATTATGACTCACCAACACACATAAAGAAATAAAAGGCATATATATATATATATATATATATATATATATATATATATGTGCTTTTCAACTTGAAAAAACAACTTAAATACACACTGCACTAGCAAATATGAAAAGATGCTTAAGGTCTCATTAATTATGGCATGTAAGTTAAAGTCACAGTGAAATTTCCTCACTCCTGTTAATATAACCATTTTCAAAATAATTTAAAATAGCAAGCATTGGCAAGAATGAAGACAAATGTGTAACCTGTGTGTGAAATAATTGCAGTTTCATCAAAAGTTAAAATTAGAATTATTAGAATTATCATAGTACTCAAGTCTGTTCCTAGGTTTTTACACCAAAGAACTGGAAGAAGATATTCAAAGCAAAATGTGTATGTGTTCTTTCCATCTGTTTAAGTCACAAAAATGAGGGACAGGCTCATAAAGAGTTCTAGGAAGAAAAATGTGGATCTGAGTAAAAAATTATAATAGTTATGGTGTTTCATCCCCCATTAAAAAAAGAAACTGTCAGCTCTTTTCAGGGAGCACAGCAGCCCTGTAATTCTTGCTCTCATAGAACACCAGTTAGGTGGGTCTCCATATACAGCACAGCAATCCTGTATGTTCCTGTCTCTCCATGTGGACATGTGCAACTCTGCAATTGTTCACATTTTAGATATCAAGTTTCTTGGATCTGCCAGTAGACATGATCAACCTTAAGAATCCTTCCATCAGAAAACTCCAGTTTTCTGGATATAGAATTCAACAGTATTGCACATCTATCCATCAATAGAACCCCAGTCATCTGTCTGTACAATTGGTGCCCAGAAGCCCTGCATTTCCTGCTATCATTATCCCAGTTGCCTGGCTTTGAATATGGACAGAAGTAGCCCTGGCATTGTGGATCTCCAAATAGATTCCAGCAGCCATGGTAATTCTGAGACCATGAGCATTATAGACCACTAGCAATGGAAATTCTGGACAGTATGATTTCCTGACCACACAGAATCCCATTCTCCTGTTCCTGATGTACAGCCTGTCAGTACTGTGTGTCCACCCATCATGGAAACCAAGTTGCCTGGCTTTTCTACAGCAGTCCATCAGTCCTTCACATCCTGCCATCATAAAAACCCATTTCCCTAGCTGTCCACAAAGAGCAGAGCAAGTTTGTAAGTCCTGACATCACAGAACCCCAATTTTCTGTGACTTCCATGTAAATTCAAGAACCCCTGCAATTTCTGCCATCATAGAAACCCAATTATCTCCCCTTGAACATACACACCAGCAGCCCCAGGAATCCTGTCATTAGAGAAACCCATTTTCTCTGCTCTCCACATTAAAACCAGCAGCCTGGCAATTCCTGCCATCATACAACCAAGTTAACTTGCTCTCCAAGCAGATCCCAGCAGTACTGTGAGGCATACCATAAATTCCCCTTGCTTACACATGGAGTTCAGCAGCTCTGTCAATCCTGCCATCATACAGCCCAGTAACCCAGTGAATTCTGCCATCTTACAACACCAGTTACCTGCCTCTCCATGTGGACACCAGCAGCCCTTGGATTTCTGATATCATAGAAACACAACTTTCTGTGTCTCCATGATGATGCAGCAGCCCTGTGTGTACTGCTGTCATAGACAACAGTTCCATGTCTTTCTATCTAGAAGACAGTAGTCCTAATTGTCCAGTCATCAATAGAATCCCAGTTCCCTTATTACCAGAGTCCAGCAGTACTATGAGTCCTACCATCACAGAACCACACTTCCCTGATGTTTCTCATAAATCTTGGAGCACTTCAAGTCTTATCAACAGAACATCAGCTTCCTTGTTAGCCATATAAAAAAGCAGCAGCTCTGGGAGTCCAGACATCATTGACTCCCTATTCCATTGCTTACCACTCAAAACCATCAGTTCTGAACATCCTGCCATCACAGGCTGCAGATCCCTTTGCTACACAATGAGTCCCTCCAGCTAATTACAGCCCTGACCTCTAAGACGCAGGCTCCGGAGCAGCGCAGACCCCTCTGCATTAAGGATGCGACCACCGCCTGCCCGGTCAGAGGGAGCTGTCTCCACCTCACCTTCACCTTAGGACCTTGGCGCCCAGTCAGAGTTCCGAAGGCGGCCATGGACGGCGCGTTCCAGGGCGCCCCTCTCCTCCGGGCCGCCAGATCCGCAGCGCCATATAGCAGTGGCAGGAGCCTCTGCGCCCCGCCGCCCAGCGGTCCCCCGCACGCTCCCATCCCGCCTGCCGCGCCCGCCCTCTTGCTCTCCGACGCCACCGCAAGACGGGTGCCTGCGCTCACCTGGGCGGAGGCAATCACAACGGACAGCAGACCCACAGTAGCGTCCAGGTGAGCTAATGGTGTGCACGGGGGGACCAGCGGAAGAGAGAAGGAAGCCCGCTGGCACTGGGCTGCCTGCCATTGCGCTTGGGCTCCGTCTAGCCCCCTGAGAGCGGGGTCTCTTTCCAGGTCGCGATCTGCGCAGTCGCGCAGCTCGAGCTGGGATTCCAGGGTGAGCGGCCCCAGGCCTCTGTTGCTCACCCAAGTGGACTCCCAGGAAAGCTAAAGCCAAGGCTGCCCGGAGTCCTTGCAGCGGGAGGTTCCATAGAAAGGAATGGACTTGAGTGAGTTGGTAGACCACGGAGTCTGCTCCTTTGGGTGGTGCTGCTTGCTGCAAACGGTGCCCTCCTTTGAGCCCAAGCAGAGACACACTAGAAACCACTCACGGAGCTTAAGCAAAGCCCAACCCATTGACTGTTGAGCATGACTTAAGGCTCCAATGTAACAGTATCACATCTCAGTGTCATAGGAACTTAATAACCTGTGTTTGCCAAGTACAAGTCCTTCCTAGTAACTTATTACCATGTGGTGTTTTATAGAAGTTGACTGTGCTACTATTCTTATTGTTAAAACAGAGAAATGAGTTTTAAAATTATTTAGAAATGAGATAGTTATGGGGGTCTGTGTTCTGTGTTAGTAATGATATGATACTTGGTTTCACATATCATCACCTAAAGGCCTCCAGAGCAGCCTCCTGTATTGTTTGGTAATTTTAGCAGGCTCCCTGTCTTGCAGAGTGATGCCAGTGTGGTGAGCTTTCTAACACTCATCCTTGAACCTCTCCATGCCAAAGAGCACTTATCTGGTCCTATAGCCCTGTGCAGTCACAGCCACACCTTCCACGTGAACATCTTTAGCAACCTCTTCAGCTTCAAGAGCTCAACCCTGAACTATTACTTTCTTAATTCCTCATTATGACAATTTTTTAACTCTCACCCTCCATGTGAAAATTATGTGGTTTTTCTTTTTTGCCACAAAATGTTACCAGGATTCTACTAAAGTAACTTGAAAATTTAAATCATCTCTTTCTCCATTTAAAAACATGTGGTGAAGGGCTGGGGTTGTGGCTCAGTGGTACAGTGCTTGCCTAGCACGCATGAGGCACTGGGTTTCATCCTCAGCACCACCTAAAAATAAAATAAAGATGTTGTGTCCACCTAAAACTGAAAAAAAAAATATTAAAAATAAATAAATAAATAAAAACGTGGTGAGAGGGCATACATATAATCCCAGCTACTTGGGAAGCTGAGGCGGGAGGAGTCCTGGAAAGTTCAAGGCCAACCTGGGCAACCTAGCCATCCCTTGTGTCTCAAAATAACAATAAAATAAAGGGCAAGGAGAGACAGCACCACCTAAAAATAAAATAAAGAAATGTTAGTGAAAGGGCTCCCACTGAAAATGGAGATGCTAATCCAAAAGTCCTTCCTGCCCAGATTACTTCTTTGGCCCACATGCGCCCCACCCTATATTCCATCACTGAAAGATAAGAGAACAAAGGACAGGAATGGGGGAAAGCTGGATGAAGACCTTAGCTATCAAAAGGGAAACACATTCACCCTTCCATGGATTCCACCTCTTGGGTCCCCTTCTTCCTCCAGGGAGGGGAGAAGTCTTTTCTGCTGTCCTTTAATAAAGCCTCTATTTTCCACTCTGAACTTGCCTCAGCATGCTTCAACATTGGGGAAGCAAGGACTCTTCACCGGTAAAACAGTGGTAACACATCTACAACTAAAAAATAAAAATGAAAAAACAAGGGGGCTGGGGATGTGGCTCAAGCGGTAGCGCGCTCGCCTGGCATGCGTGCGGCCTGGGTTCGATCCTCAGCACCACATACAAACAAAGATGTTGTGTCCGCCGAGAACTAAAAAATAAATAAATAAATACTAAAGTTTCTCTCTCTCTCTCTCTCTCTAAAAAAAAAAGATAAGGGGACAAGTGAATTAACTAAGGCAGGAAGGATTAGCAGTTTTAGGGAAGGCAGCGCAGAGGGGAGGAGGAAGCTGTAGATGTCACTTGTCTTTAAAAAAAATAAATAAAAAAAATAAAAAAACAAAATAGTGACACCTTTTCCAATTCATAAAGCCTCTATTGATGTCAGTATAACTTACAGACATTTGAGAACTCAGTGGCCACCATAGGTGGGAGATCAATATGACAACAATAGTTCCAAGGTCATCATCCACACATACACCTTGTATCTCAGACAAACTCAAAACAACCATCAAAAGTGTAATCCAGAAGCCCCTACGGAACAAGAAGCTCTTTCAGAGGGTCCATAAAATGAAAACTTTTCATGGTATAATACATTATTTGCCTTTTTATTATCATCATTTCATATTTGTATAGCAGAATTTGACCAGAGACTACCAGACTTACATTAACCCAAGAAACTGAATGCAGAAGCAAATTTCAAGAATCTGGTATTTTATCATGCTAGAATTTAAAATATTTGCAAAAGAGTAAAACAATGCTGCTCTTCTCACTTTTTTGATTATTATTTATAACGATTTTATGTTAACTTGTAATGCATTTATAAGTGTGTGTGTGTGTGTGTTGTGGTACTGAGATGTGATCCCAGGGATGTGGGCCACTGAGCTACATTCCCAGCCCTCTGTTTTATTTTGAAACCCAGGGTCTGGCTAAGTGTCCCAGGCTCTCCTCAAACTTTTGATCCACTTCCCTCAACTTCCCACGTCCCTAGGATTTATGAATGTGTGCCAATGTGCAATTAGTAAATTACTAATTGTGATAAGCAGAATAATGGTCTTTCAAAGATATATACATGTTTCATCTGTGGAAACTTTCAATATGTTATCTTAAGTGACAAAGGGATTTTGTAGATATGATTAAGAATCTTTTGCTGGGCTTGGTGGTGCACATCTGTAATCCCATGGAGCTGAGGTTTATCTTGGGAGCTAGACATCAAGAGATTGCTGCCTGGCATACCTTCATGTTAGCCCTGTGAAACTCAACTTAGACTGTAAGGGTCCCGCGAAACGTCGGAGAAAGAGGCCACCAAGTGACCACTCATGCAATTGGCAGAAGGGGGATTTATTGAACCAGCATGCTGGGGCTCCATGCCCACTCAAGAAGGGAAAGCAGCCCAGAGCCCCGAGCAGGGGCTGAGCACTGCTTAAGTACACTTTTTGGGGAGGGCGGAGGGCTTTGTATACATCACAACAAATCATCATGAGGCGCGGGAAAATTGAATAACAACTCCTAAACATGATTGGTTCATTCATTGGCGGGAACAGGTCAGGCTGGAGTGATAGGTCATTCCTAAGGAGAGTACACATTAAAACTGATTGGTTCAGGCCCTGCAAGGCCTGTGTGCAACCACACAGACCCCTTCAGTTATTCAACAATCAGACAATCAGGGGAAATGTTTACTGGGCGGTTCTAAGCATTGTCTTAACAGCTACAGAAATTTAACTCAGACATTGCAGCTTAGAAACTTTTACAACACCCGGTCTTTTACCCTTTAACTTTTACGCTTTAACTTCAATTTCTTTTACCCTTACAAGACTTCTTACTATAGGAGCTAGATAATAATTTTTTGTCTCTGAAGTCACTATCTGTGGCAATGTCCTTGAGCAGCCATAGGGAATTGACACAGTAACTCAAACTTTACTAAATTTTAATTCCCAAAACAATAAAAACTAATTAATATCATCTTATGATAAAGGCTCTTTGTAATGAATAATGTTTAATAATGAATAAAGATTGGATTGTGCTCTGTTGCCCAGAATTTGTCTCAAATTCAAGACCTCTCAAGTGATCCTCCTGCCTCAGCCTCTGAGACAAAAAATTTAAGAACCACTCCTCTAAATAAATCCTGTGTCATTATGACTTGCCACCTCTCTTTTCACCTTGGTTCTTGCTGCTCGAGTGCCTAGAATGTCCTTGCCTTAATTAAAACCCTCACCATGTTTAAGGTCCATCTTACTGTGTACCTCATCATCACTCTAGCCAGAAGGCTCCCTCAGTCCTGTTTTCTGACATTCCATGAGGAGGTAACTGCCGGAGTCCGGCTGCAGCAAAATAACCGGGGGGTGACGAATAACTTGTGTACATTGATACAGCAGGAGTAGGAGCCGTTTATTGCAGGACAGGAGCAGTATTTATACATTCCACACAGCTTTTCTAATTAGCATAATCTAGATACATCAGTCAACCAATAAGGAATCTCCACACTTAATGGCTCCCTTTTGTTACTTCTCAAACCACTCCCTCTGGCATTTTGCCAGGTACCATCCAGACTTGTTTATGAACTCTAACATTCCCCTGGCAAAATGCCAGGTGTTATTTTTGACTTGTTTACAGACTCTAACAGGTAACCATCTCTGCAAATCCTGCTCTCCACAAGTCAAGGTCCCTGGCTCTCTACATAGACCCTAGCTATACTGCCATGATAAAATCCCAGGTTCTGGATGCTCCACAAAAAAGCCAAGATTCCCAGTGAGTACTGCTGTCATAGACTCTAATTTACTAGCTTATCATGTAAAGCCAAGCATCACTGTGAGTCCTACTATGAGGAGAACCCCAGTTCCATTTTTCTAAACATAGAGTTCAGAGGAACTGACTGCCCTGCTGATACCGCTGAAGCCAGATTTAAAGATAGGTAGTTAGTGTAGTTACATAAATTGGGTCTAATATGGAGTAAGATAAAGAAAATTGAGGCCATTATCAAAAACTGGAGTCCAAGAAACCAGAGCAGCATTTGGGGAAATTGAAATGTTAATGTCCCCATGGCCCTCCGGGAACTCATTCTAAGGAACTGTTAATGAAACAGATCCCAGAAAACAGGTAAGTGCTAATCAAACCACCCCAGGCCCTTCCTGCCCAGATAACTCCTCCAGTCATCTATCTCTCACATTTTGGCCTTCCCACCTACATTCTATCACTGCGGGATAAAGGGAAACAAAGGACAAAAATGTGGGAAGACTAAAAGAAGACCTTAGATATAAAAAAGGGAAGACCTCCCCCATCATGGATTCCCTTTTTCCTCCTGGAGGAAGTCTTTTCTGAAATCCTTTAATAAAGCCTTCCACTTTCCACTCTACACTTGCCTCGGCATGCTTCTCTGGTGATATACTTCAACATTCGGGGAAGCAAGGACTTGCCACCAGTAAACAGCTGTAACACTGCCAGTTAACATTGACAAGTCCTGCTTCCCCACATGTTGAAGTTTTAACATTAGAGAAGCACACCAAAGCAAGCATATGACCAGGGTTTATTTTAAAGGGGGTAACAGCGAGGGAGAAGGGGGCCATAGCTGGTATCCTGGTATCCCAAGAGATGAGGTGTTCTGCCCTTTTTATATGTTCTAGAATTCCTTTGTTCTTCTGCCTTTTCCCCCTGATCTTTCTCCTTCCTGCCTAGTGACTAAACCCAGGAATGCCCAGTGGGATGGCCAAAAGTTGGAAAACTGGTGGGCTGAAGGGGGAAGGGCAGGGCAGAGTAGCCAAGGACACCTGAACAACTTTATAGCTCCCTATAGGGAGGGGAAATTCTTGGGACAGGTTACCTTGGCAACGGGTTGGAGCAGGGGCAGGTTCTTGATAAGATCCCTCAGGGGACAATATCCAACTGCCCATACTCACTCAAATTGGCCTCCTAGATCTGATCTGACTTGATTTACCTATCTACACTGACTGCCTGTCTAATTCTGGCTTCACTGCTACCAGAGAAACCCACTTACCTGTCTCTCTTGTTGACCCCAGGAGACCAGGAATTCTTCCATAAATAGAACCTCAGCTTCAATGCTTTTCACAAAAATATTAGCAGGACAGATAGTCCAACCATCCTAGAACTGCAGTCCCCTGTGGGTTTTTTGTTGTTGCTGTTGTTTTGGTGATGAGGGTTGAACTCAAGGGCACTCGACCACTGAGCCACATCCCCAGCCCTTTTTTTGTATTTTAAATATCTTTAGTATGAAAAAAAAAAATATCTTTAGTATGTATACATATGTATAAACTAATACAATGACTCCCCTATGAACTTTAATACTAATATGATAGTCAAAATTTCTGAGAGTCCTGTCATCATATAACCCCAGTTTCTTGTGATTTCCATGTAAATTCCACCAGACTAGATTTTCCTGGAAACATTAAAAAAAAATTTCACTTGCTATATCCATGGAGAACAGCAGTCCTGAGAGTCATGTCATCATAGAAACCAAGTTCCCTTGCTCTCCATATACAGACCTGCAGAACTGTGAGTTCTGACATGATAGAACCCCATTTCCATGTCTCCAAGTAAAGCCAAGAAAACATGGGAGGCCAGTTTATCAAACCTGTGCTCCATGGCTTTCCACATATCTCATAGAAGCTCTGGTGTTTATGCTATCATAGAAAACAGGTTCTTTTCTCTACATCAACTTCAGTTGTCCTGCTGTCATAGAACACCAGTTTTCCATCTCTCATTGTAGAGTCCAGGAGCCCTGTGCATTGTGCCATAAACAGAAAACCTGTTTTGTTGTTGTTTTGGTTTTTCATGTACAGCTCAGACAGGATGGGAATTCTACTATCAATTTAATTTCATCCCTTTGTTCTCTGCATGGACCACAGTAGCACTTTGAGTCCTGTCAACATAACATCAAGATCTCTCAATTTTCACCAAGAGGCCAAAAAAATGTGAATCCTGTCATAATATAACCCCATTTACCTAGGATACATAAATCTCAACAACTTTGTGAGTTTCACCATTATAGTGTCAAATCTCAAGTTGTCATAATAGAATCTCAAATCCCTGACACTCCACAAAGAGTCCTGCAGCCTGAAGATTCCTGTCATCAGTACTCCAGTTCCTTGATTCTCCAAATATGATCATGAAGACTTGGAATTCCTGCTATTTTATTTCTCTTGTTCTCTGGCTAACCATGAAAAACCTAACATTTCTATAAGTTTTGTCCTTATAGAATTTGTCATTTTTTACTCTCCACAGAGATTCAAGTAGCTTTGGGTGTCCTGTCATCAAAGAAACCCAGTTCTATGACTCCACATTTTTTGAGGCAGCTTTGGGCATTAGGAAATCATAGATTTCAATTGACCAGGCCTCCATGGAGAGCCATGCAGTCCTTGGAGTCAGCCTTAATTTAAACCCTGTAGCCTCAATTTCAAAATAAAGTCCAACAGCCTTCAAACACCTATCATCATAAACCCTATTTCCCTGACTCTCAAAGTAGAATCTGGCAGTCTTGCATGTCTTGCCATCCTATAATGCTAGTTACCTGTCTCTATATGTAGACCCAGCAACAATAATCACATTGCCAACAAAAGAAACTCAGATCCCTGGCTGGCCACTACAGAGTTTAGAAGCCTTGGGGTACCAACCATCACAGAAACCCATTTTTCTGTCAGCACAGACAGCTGAGCACCTCTGCGTATCTCCAGTTCTAAAGAGGTAGAAAGGTCCCAGAATACCCCATGTTGAGGGGTTAAACTGTAAGGGTAAAAGAAATTGAAGTTAAAGCGTAAAAATTAAAGGGCAAAAGACCGGGTGTTGTAAAAGTTTCTAAGCTGCAAGGTCTGAGTTAAATTTCTGTAGCTGTTAAGACAATGCTTAGAACCGCCCAGTAAACATTTCCCCTGATTGTCTGGTTGTTTAATAACTGAAGGGGTCTGTGTGGTTGCACGCAGGCATTGCAGGGCCTGGACCAATCAGTTTAAATGTAACCCCCTCCTTAGGAATGACCTATCACTCCAGCCTGACCTGTTCCCGCCAATGAATGAACCAATCATGTTTAGGAGTTGTTGTTCAATTTTCCCGAGCCTCATGATGATTTGTTGTGATGTATACAAAGCCCTCCGCCCTCCCCAAAAAGTGTACTTAAGCAGTGCTCAGCCCCTGCTCGGGGCTCTGGGCTGCTTTCCCTTCTTGAGTGGGCACAGAGCCCCAGCATGCTGGTTCAATAAATCCCCTTTTGCCAATTGCATGAGTGGTCACTTGGTGGCCTCTTTCTCCGACGTTTCGAGTGATCCTTACAAAACCAGGACTAAATTAATCATAATTTTATAAATATCTATAATTTTATAAAAAGAGACTCCAAAATTCCTCATTGTGAGGCCACTTTACCCACAATCCTACTATGGGCAGAAATTCCTAAGATTCCCTAAGTGATCAGGTAAAACTTGGGACTACATTACCTACAATCCTAATGGGAGAAAGTTTCCAAGATCCTCTGTCATAAGTGGTAAACCTAGGAATGTATCATGTACAGACTAAAGTTTAGGAACTCCTAATTCCCTATTGTGGGCCAGCTAAATCAGGGATTACACTATCCACAATCCCAAGAAAAAAGGGAAGCTCCCAGCATTGCCAATGTTTATCAAGGAAAAATGGGGGCATATTATTCATAAATCTTGGAACTGTATTACCTAAGGCAAAGATGTTCCAGGAACCCCTTGGCCTGTGGTAAACCTGACACTGTATTTAAATCTTTATAGGGGGAGGAATCTCCCAGAATCCCCCAGTGAGTGATAAACCCAAGACTGCATTACCCACAATCCTCATTGGGACAGTAACAAGTCCACAGGAAAGAAAGCTTCCACAAGTCCCCCACTGTGTAATACGTGGGACTACATGACCAACAATTCTATGGCACAGGAAGTTCCCAGAATTCTTTGAATGGAGAGGGCAAATCATGGGACTACATTATCCAAAATCCTCAGGAAGGAGGCTCCCAGAAGACCTAGCAGTGGGCAGGCAATTTGGACTACATTACCCATAATCCTCACTTGAGACCCTGCTGCTTTCAGGGGAAAACCTGGGACATTACTAATAATACTAAAATGGAAGAAGTGGGATACTGGGAACTTCCTCCATTTTAGGTTTATGGGTAATGGTGTCCCCCTCCCCCTCCGAAGTGATTACGTCTAGAACTATAATACCCATAATTACATGGGCTCAAGCACCCAAGATTCCCCAAAGTGAGCAGTAAATCTGAAATTACATTACTAATAATTCTTAGGGAAAGAGTCTCCCAGGACAGCCATCAGTGAGCAAGCAAATAATGGAACTTTAATTTCCAGAATTCTATGAAGACGCATTTTCCAGGATCTCTTACAGTGAGCAGGCAAACCTTGGGATTACATATCCCATAAAACTAAGGGGTAAGATGGCTTCCAGAATACCCAGCAGTGAGCAAGCAAATGTTGGAACTACACTACCCATAATACTCAGCAGAGGAAGTTCTCAGGATTTCTGCATGAAGAAGACAAATTATGAGACTACATTACCCACAATTCTGAGGGGTGGAATTTCCCAGAATTCCCCAAAGTGAGTGGTATGCTCCCGAATACTTCACCCATCATCCTCAGGGAAGGAGGCACCCAAAATACCAAGTGGTGAGTGGAGAAATACTAGGACTATGTTACCCATAATACTAAAGGGGAGGAAGTTTCCAAGATCCTTTGCACAAAGAGGACAAATCATGGGACTACATTACCCACAATTCTATTGGGTGGAATTCCCAGAGCTGCCCAAAGTAAGTGGTAAGCTCTTTACTACTTCACCCACGGTCCTTATGGAAAAAGGCTCACAGAATACCCAGTGGTGAACAGCAAATGTTGATACTATGTCATTCATGATTCTAAGGAGGGGAAGTTCCCAGAATTCTTTGCTCAGAGAGGCTAAATCATGGGACTACAATATCCACAAGTCCACAGGAAAGGAAGCTTCCGCAAGTCACCCATTGTGTAATAGGTGGGACTACATGACCCACAATTCTCTGGCTCAGGAAATTCCCAGAATTCTTTACATAGAGAGAGAGAGGGCAAATCATGGGACTACATTACCCA
The DNA here is from genome assembly GCF_021218885.2 of Marmota monax. NCBI lineage: Eukaryota > Metazoa > Chordata > Mammalia > Rodentia > Sciuridae > Marmota > Marmota monax. Next base: position 45,501 of record NW_026692844.1, read on the forward strand.
AAATCCTCAGGGAGGAGGCTCCCAGAATACCCAGCAATGGGCAGGCAATTTGTACTATATTACCCATAATCCTAGGAGGGAGGAAGTTCCCAAGATCCTCTGCACAGAGACAGTAAATCATGAAACTACATTACCCACAACTCTAACAGGGGAGGAATCTCCCACAAGTCTCCACAGTTTGAATAAAACATGGGATTATATTACCCGCAATTCCATGTGAATTGGTAGGTGGAATTACCCAGAATTCCTCAACCTAAGCCTGTTAATACTTCACCCACAATATTTGGGGAGAACCTCCCACAATACCAAGCTAAGAGCAGGAAATATTGGGACTACATTATCCATAATCCTAAGGGGAAGAAGTTCCCAGGATCTCCAGTGTCAGTGGTTAAACCTGGGCCTATACTACCCATGGTCTTTAGTGACAGAAATTCAAGAGTACCTCTTGGTTTTGTAAATCTCACTCACCTTTGCTCTGTGGCTAACTTTTGTCTAGCCCTATTCATACCCCTAAAATTACTCAGAATCCTCAGGGTATACAGGAAAGCATGTGCATTCAGCTTTCATGGGTCTCCTGGCAGAGGTGTGTGGGTAAGATCAAGAACTACATCACCCATAATTCTTAGTGTGAGGAAGCACCCAGAATCTCCCAAGGAGAGTCAGAAAAACCCAAACCCTAACTCTATTCTTGTTGTAATGTAGTTCAGCATTTTGCTAGCTCTTCATGGGGGATCCTGGGGCTTCATCTTCCTTAGGATTGTAGGTCATTTAGTCCAGACTTTTTTCCCACTCACGGGAAGAGGTGGAAATAATTCTCCTAAAAGTTTCTGACCCTGAGGACTGTGGGTAATGTAGTCCAGCATTTTGTCAGTTTGCTCCTGTGAAGTGACTCCCCCCCCCGCGCCATAGATTGTGGGTAATGTAGTCCAGTATTGGTTCTCTCTGCAGAACCCAGAGAACTTCTGCCCCATTTGGATTGTAATGAAGTCCCTGTATTTTCTGGTTCAGAGGGGTTGATTCTGTGCACTTCTACCTCCCCCTCTGTGGATTATAAATAATGTAGTTCAGCATTTTGCCTGCCTAGGGGGTGGAGAAAGGGGGCTCTTGAGAACTTCCACAAGAGAGGGCTGAAGGCACTGTAGTGCAACATTTTGCTGGCTCCTGTGGGGGAATCTGGGAGCCTCTGCCACCTCAGGATTGTGAATAATTTAGTCACATGTTTTACCAGCTCACGTGAGGCATGGGAATCCTGTGATTTCTGTCCCCCAGGATTGTGGGTAATGTAGTCCCACATTACAGCTCATGGTGAAGGAATTCCTATGAACCTCCCATTCCCACCTGCACCCCAAGCATTGTGGGTAATGTAGTCTAGTGTTTTGCTGGTTCTCTGTGGGGGATCCTGAGAGCTTCTTCCCCCTTAGGACTGTGGGTAATGTAGTCCCACACTTTGCTAGCTCACAGTGGGGAGCACTCCTGTAAGCTTCTACTGCCCCCTGAGAATTGTGGGTAATGTAGTCCAGTGTTTTTCCCACATACACCTCTGTCGAATCTCTATGTAAGCTGCAGGCTGTATACTTGCTCAGGCACCCTGAAGACTAAGTACTATGGTCCAATGACCTACCTATGCAACTTTCACCACAGAGGACTATCAGAGGTGTACATTTCCCCCAGACATCCCCAGGTATTCTGCCTATACAGCCCCTATTCTGAAAGGTCATGTGAGCTCCAGGATGCACACCCACATGGGCAAGCTCAGGAACTCTAGGCAGTAAGTCCAGCCATCATTGCAGAGACCTCTTGGAGCAGGCACCCAATGTTCATGATTAGTGTAGTCCAATGTTCTGCCAATGCATCCCTCACCCGAGAGGCTGGGAGCTGCCTGTCACATGGATACCAAGAGAATCTTGAGGATTGTGTCACTGCAGTCCCGTATTCTGCTATTCAACCCACACCATGGAGGACTTTGGAAGCTTTGGGCCATGTGCTTGCCCAAGGAATCTGGGTAGTGTAGCTCAGTTATTGCCTGTCCACTCTTCTCAACAAAGGAGTGTGGGAACTGTAGCAATATGTTTGTTTAGGCACCCCAGGGATTCTGGGAAGTGTAGTCTGGCACAGTTATCACCACAGTGGCTTCTGGGAATTATCAGGCAAGTCACTCAACTGTGTGCAGACTTACATAGAATAAATATTAAAAATGCAGTAACATTAGCCCTTGCCCTCAGGCATTAGTGAGTCTCCCTGTGCTGGGAACCCCAGGCCTCCCTTGCACTACCCTGAGTTTGTGCCTCAATTTCTCCTTTCAGTGTCCTGGGATTTCTCCCCATAAAATATACTTTCTCCCCATAAAATATACTATGACAGTGAGCACTCAAAGCCTCACAAGGAATACTTTCTAAAATTAAGTCCCACTAAAATATTACCTACAAAAGTAAAAACACAGCAGAGCTTGTTTATCAGCACCTGGGATAGTGGACAAGAGGATTTTCCTCATTCTTCCTCACCTTTTCCTCAGGTAGACTTCAATGATCCCCAAAACACAGTGGCATCCACATGTAGATGCCAAGGGAAGAAATCTCATGGTACACATGGTCCCTAGGTGTCCCCAGCCAAGGCATCTCCCTGTGAGTGTATCAAGGAAGCTCTGCCACAACAGTCATGACTCCAAGGTGCCTGCAGCCTGCAGCCATGGTCCCTTCCTGGGTGGGTTCCCAGTTTTGGGTTAGAGTTACCTCACTGTGGACATGGCCACCAAGTGTCATCAGCTACAGCATTTCCATGTGTGGGTCCCAAGAATAAGGAAGCTTTTGTCACCACATTCATAGCCCCAAGGTGTCCACAGCCATGGTCTCCCCTGGTGGACCACAAGGGTGAGGGTTGTGGTAGGCCTTGAAGGTTAGGGTTACCTCACTGTTGACACAGACCCCAGGTATCCCCAGCCATGGAATTTCCCCAGTTGAGTCCTGAGAAGAAAGTTTACTGTGGGCACAGGACACCCATCCCTTGCAGTCATATATGATTCAAGGGGATCAGAAAAAGTCACTCCGTGCACCTTCTGCTGGCCATTGTGGGCAGTTGAGGATGATCAGTGCTCACTGTTCAGCATTGGCCCTGCGCCCCCTTGTGGCAGTCCTGGAAAAGCTCTGAAATTCATGGTTCTGATTTTGGAAATTAAACAGCAATAGAATCCACCATTCCATGTTTGATCATAAAGGGTAAAGATAGCAAAAAGCAAAATACATAGTCAATAGGCAAAAATCAATTGATTTCTTATATATCAGCAAAACTATATAGAAAAAAATGGAATTTAAAAACTAGAATAAGAAAAAAAAATTAAACAATTTCATTTACAGTAGCACCCCCAAAATTGAAAGGTTATATATAAGTTTTAAATTGCAACTGAACTTTCAGAAAAACTTGAAATAATTAAAAGAAATCAAACAAAATATAAATAAATATAGATATTCGTTGTTCAGGTCTCCACATAGTCAAGAAAAAAATTCTCTCACACTTGATTTGCAGATTCAGCACAATCACACTCAAATTTTTAGAAAACTGTTTCTGAACCTAGAACAGATGGCACAGACTACAGAAGGACAAAGAACTCACACACCTGTATCACAACACCTGTCAGAAAGCTGAAGTAGTGAGGAAAATGTGATGCTGTGAAGGAATACACAGGTAGATAAGTGGAGATGAGTGCAGAGCCCAAAACTCACACGTGCCTAGAGGCAGCTGATTTTGTCAAAGAAAAAAGACCTTCAAGAAGAAAAGAGCATCTGCTGCACAGATGGTTATGGAGTGTTTGGAAACCTTATGGGAGAAATGGACAGGGAAAACCTTTATAAGGATCACAAAACTCACTCTAAATAGTCCATAGCTTACATCAAACATGTGAAACTATAATAAGTATAGTAGAAACTACTATGACCATGTTTCATATTGAGTTTTTATAAAAAAAAAATACAGCTCCAAAACAAAAGAAAGAATTGATAATGTGGACTCAATTTAAATTGAAATTGTTGCTGTGCATGGTGGTGCATACCTGTAGTCCCAGCTATTAGGTAGCCTGAGGTGACTTAGCAAGACCCTATGTCAAAGTAAAACAGTTAAGAAGAGCTGGGAATATAGTTCAGTGGTAGAACACTCCTGGGTTTTATGCTCAGTACCATTTTTTAAAATAAAAACATCTACTCTGAAAATTTTATATTAAGGGAACAAAAAATTAAGTCAGAGACTGGTGAAAATATTTGGAAAATACATGAAGTCCATATAAAGTGGACTTGTATACTAAATATGGTGAGAAACAATCCAATTAAAACTGGGTGGATATCTGAACTGACAACTCACCAAAGAAGATATGAAAATGGCAAAGAAGCATAGAAATGCTGCTCAACTACACCTGACATGAGGGAAAATGGCCCACAATGCTGTGATGGAACTTCAACTGCATTCAATGGCTACAACCTTTTTCAATGCAGTATTGATTGGAAGACATAGAACCAGAACTCTCATACATTGCTGGTGGAATGCATAATAGTTCATCAATTTTAAAAGTTTAAGTTTTTTTTCCAGAGCTATACATAAGCACACCATATGATACAATAAATAACTAAGAATTTAGACAATTGCTTAGAAAATATGTCTTGCAAATATGTCTATACAACATGCAGTTATACACAGAAGTTCTATTCAGAATGGTCAAAGAGATTCAGTGTTCTTTTTATTCCACAACATAAGTTTGCACCTTGAATCTGAAATGGAGCCCATTATTCCATGCCTGAATCTGAAAACATGGCACTATGGTTTGAATGTTTGCACTACACATATGTTCAAAATTTCGTGTGTTAGAACTCAATCCCCCAAATACCAGAATCCAGAAAGTCCACCTCTCTCTCATGCCTCCTCCAGCTGCCCCCCTAGCCATCCACAGTTTGGAAGAGCCAAGGTGTTCCTTTTAATCTCAGCAGGAAGGGTGCCTCAGGAAAGCACAGAAGACAATGCTCCACCTGGTCATGGTGTCTCACCTGTGTCAACTGGACCCAGCCAGCCCTTTAAGGCAGTGAGGGTAGAACAAGCTGGGGGCTACAGCCCTCTTCTCAAACCCAATGAATTACACAATTTTATCAAAATCCACCTTTGTCCACCCTCCCTGGGCCTTTCTCAGTCAGGTTTCCCTCTCAGTACTCAAAGGAGATGCCCCATGGACCAAGCATTTCAGAATGCAGCCCACACCCCACTCAGAAGGCTAATGGGGTGCAGGAGTGAGATCTTGTGCACAGCTGGAGGGAAGGAAGAACACTCTCCTCTCTGGGAAGACTTCAATGCACAGAGGACACAGGGAACTCAATTCTGATCTGTGGCTGCTCCTCAAATTCTGAACATTTCTCAAATGCTCTCTCTAACAAGGGAGCTGCCAAACACATTACTGAAGGGTGGCAGTGTTCTTGACTCAGCAGAAACCTTAAGAAAATTTTGGGTACCTCTGTTTTTTATTCAAAATGAAGCTCTATAACTTTTGTTGAAAAACTGATAATCTTTACCTGCTCCTCATGGGGTGCTGACCTGGCTCCCCAGATACATTTCTACCCAGATGCCCCTGAAAGTTCAAGTAGCCTCCTGCCCACCCAGAAGACATCACAGGAGGCCCAGCTTTTAGCCCAATGTGCCCATAAAGCCAACACAGCATTACATGCAGAGGCACCTCTGTCAGATTCCAAGGCCTGTCTTCCCCATGGCAACTCCTGGCCCTGTGCAGGCCATACTCTGGACTCTGGAGGGGACAATGTCCTGCAACAACCTCACCCTCACTCAGTCCACTAACATCCAGCTGTGAGTTTCTCTGATCCTTGTTAATCTCATCTATTCATATCAACAACACTGGCTGAGCCTTCCTCAGCCTTGAGCTCTAAATCAGGCAGGAAGAGGGAAACATGTGGTGCTCATAGAAGGGCCTCACCTTGCTGAAGAGCAGGAGCTGGCTCAGCTCTATGGCAGACATGGGGCCTGGGATGGCAGATGGTGCTGGCAGATGGTGCTAGCAGCTGCTCTGGGGTCCTGGCAGAAGGACAGTGTTGAGATGGGCTCTGCCTCAGGGGTTCTATGTGACAGGATATTGCAGTCTTCCTTTTTACACATCAGGATGGGCTCTGTCTCCCTAAGAAGATCACCCCACCAACGTGTTTCCACATTAGGAGTCATCCTAGGTGCTCAGTGTGAATTCTGAGCACTCTCTTCTGTCAGTGCCCAACCCTGTAAAGGGTGTCTGTTAAGAGGGAAATGTGACACACTTGAGTAGAGTTGCTCCAGAAGTTACAGGGCAACTGAAAATAGGGTGTCAGAGCAAGTTAATGGAGATGGATTCAGTGCATGCATGTGAAGGAGGAGATGGTAAAGGATGGACCTGAGTTATGAAGGAAATGGAAGGCCATTAGGACAAAGTTAAGGAGCAGGAGGAGGGAGAGCAGAGAATGTGCAGACCAAGTCACCCAGGACAACAGTTATTCCTAAACATGTCAACACATGCCTCCATGTTGGTAGTCAGTACACTCTTGATGTGCACCAGGGAATGTGAAGGTGAGTTTGCAGAGCACATATGTACAGAAATGTTCACAGCAGCCTATCTTGTAATGCTCTGTTATGGGTCAGGCTATATAGGCAATTACCAAAACAGACTCCATTTTACCCTGAGACTACATATTCTGTAAGAAATACTTCTCCCATGGGAAAGCCCTTCCTCTGTACCCATTAATATTTACCTAGCATAGCATACTGTTCAACACAAAATGACAATTCTTATACAAAGTAAAATTGTTCTTTTTTGTTCCCATTTTTTCTTGTGCAATGTACCCTGACAGAGATTGTCTAGTAACCATCAGTAGTAACCATTAGTAATCATTCTCTAACTTGTACTCAACTGGGGTCATTTTGACCCACTTCCCTGTTGCTTGCTTGCTGTTATGACAACATGGAATGTCCCATTGCATTGTTTTATTAACTGCTGAATTCAGCTTCTGTACCTCTGCTTGCTTGCAGCTACATCAACCTGAATGTGGGTTTTTGCCTTTAAATAACCTAAAATGTTGAAGCTCAAGGCTGTTTTCTGCAGAGAAAACTTGGTCCTGTAGGAAGCAGTCCCAGCCAGTCAGAATAAAGACTCTTTGGACAAAACTGGGACTTAGTATGTTTTCTGAGTGACCTACCCCACAACATAACCATCAACATGCAAATGTCATGCACAGATAAGTAACTGTCATTGACCCACAGGGACACAGGTGGCTCTGAGACATCTGTCCCACCCTAGCAACAGCAAGTTTATCTGTGTTCTAATAATTAGATGGTTTTGTAGAGAATCAGATGTGACTGAGTTACTATTACTGTCCTTGATGGAGTCTGCCTGCAAACAGGATATTCTGTCAAGGTATAGATAGGTAACAGTGGACATGCTTGAAAACGAGGTGTCTGCTGTCCTTGGGAGGACTTGCCTGCAAATGGGATGTTCTGCCAAGTTGGCTAGGAGGGCGCTAAGAAAAATTTTATTATCTGTTCTTAACAAGAGCAGAGCTTGGCATGCTCTAGGCCGAGAGTAGATTAGCCATGAGAAGCGGGTCACTTCTGATTAGAAAGTAAAAACTTCTGTATGCTCTGTTTAATTACCTGAAAGACCTGATTTATTGCTTTTGGAAGACTGCCTTCTTTGTTCACAATACTATAAAAAGATTGCTTGTATACAATAAAGGACCTTGTTTTTTTCTGCTGCTGCTTCGCCTGCTCTGCTTCTTCTTTCTTTTCCCATGCTGACCTGCAAGTGAATTACTGCAACATGGTTTTAGCAAGCAGAGCATGTGATGTGGGGGCTACTATCCTTTCCTCATGTTCCCTAATTATGCCCTCCCTGAGCACCTTCCTTGGGTCCCCAAATCTTCAGCTCTATCCCAGGGACCTAGTCCTCATGGCCCCTAATGGAGATAGGACAAGTGTGGTAATGGCGATCCCCTCTCCACCGGAGAACCTCAGACAACCCCATCACATTCTCCACCCACCCCCTCTCTCTTCAAACCCCAGCCTGTATTCCCAGTCTGGAGGCCTTGGTCATAATCTCTCCACAGAGGACCCCAGACCACTCCACCACAGTTTCCATCCTCTCTGTGGTCTCCTTGCTGTTCCCCCATCTTTGAAGTTTTGGTCTTCTCTCCAAAGAGGATCCCAGATTATCCCATCACACTGTTCACCCCATCTCTGCAGTCCCTCAGAGACCTTGGTCATCTCTGCTCCATGTCCAAAAGTCCTTAGCTTTGATGTCATCAACAGCAGATTCTCACCTAGGTTGTTCAAGACCCTCCCAAGCCTGTTCAAAACTACAGTTTGGAATATAAAATCAGGATCTTTATGCTGCTCAGAAATGCAGCAGATTTTATCTGAGAAATTAAATGCCAGGAAAAGGTTGCTGGGGCCAAGGTGATCTCAGGAGGAAGTAAGCCCTACACACCATATGAAAGATGGGATGCCCACATCTGCCCTATTTTTTGGGGTGTTCTTTGAGTGCAAAACTGCTGTTTTTGAAAGATGTAGGCTGTGTAGAGTTTTCAGAAATCCCTGAGGAAAACTTTATGTGCATATTTCAAGATGGAAAGTCTATAAATCAGGGAATATTTAATTTCATGTCCTGCAGAAATGCTTATCTAGGCCTATGGCTCTTGAGGTCTACATCTGGGAACCATGAATCAGGAGCTTGTGGTAGGAGCTCTGTCACCAAGAAGCTACCCACCTCTGCCAGCTCACCACATGGGCCTGGACCCTTTTCCAGGCACACTCTGGTGATTGCTGCTGCATAAGTGGGTAAATCCTGTAAGCAAAGAAATTCCACAATCCACTAGAGGGAGGAGGGAGCACATGCAGCATGACACGGCCTCAAGTAGAGAGGCAGACACAGCATCTAGCCCAGCCAGCCTAGACCACTTGAGCCAACTTCATCACCCCTGTGCCCCAGCCTCCCTCTCTATGCCCTAGTCTCCAGATAAGGAGAGAGAGAACTGAGCAGGAGAGATGACCCCACTGCCTGAGGGGATGACAGCACCTGGCAGCCAGTGGCCTTGAAATTGTATTTTTTCTAGGAGATCTCTGTTGGAAATTCTATATGCCTCGGGATTGTGGTTCTGTAGATTATGACTTGGGGTCATCTGGCATTAGTGGTTGTGGTTGAGTGGGACAGGTTTTGTTGGTTCTAATGACTCATCAATGGGTGGGTTTTAGGATAATGACCAAACCTGAGGGCAACAGCAGACATCCTTGTTTTGATCCTGCAGAAAAGGGGCTTTATCTCATTTACCCAAATCTCCAGTGAGAAAGAGGGTCATTGATCAGTTGTCCCCTGTGCAGAGATTGGCTGAGGTGCATCATCCCTACTCACTACATGGTAAGAGCCTCCAGGACCCTTCTTCTCATCAGGTCAGTGACCTCCCTTCTGTCACCCTGGCTCTTGACCACTTGAATTGAGCTTACCCCAAAGCAACACTTCCTGTGGTCCACCCTCACCCTGATTATCAGCACTTCACTCTCTTTGTACCTCAATGTCACCCTCAATCTCTCCTAGCAGCACAGTGGGCAGCTGCCTTCAGATTCCCTCAGTCCTTTTTCACCCTTCACTCTCCTTACACCCCAGTGCTAGGGAGCACCCAATGCTTCAAGTATTCTCCACAATCAGCAGGCACATCACAGATTACCTTACTCACAATCTGAAGTGGCAGATGCTGCCAGGATCCCATGTAGAAATCAGCAAAGGACAAAAACCCAACCCCTAGCCCTTTCACTAATCCTAGCCCTAATCCTAATTGCTCAGGGTACCAGGGCAAGAATGAGGCATTCATCTTTATGTGACTACTAGCAAAGATATGTGGGTAAAACTCAGAATTATATCAACCATGATGCCAAGGGGCAGAAGTTGTCAGAGCCCTCCTCTCATAGTGAGTGGGCTAATCACAGTACTACATTACCCACAATTCTAATTAGAAAAAAGCCACCAGGATCCCTAGCAGATAATCAGCAAAATGCTAAACATTGGAGGATATATTTAATTCTAGTGGCTTGGGAGACTGAGGTTGAAGGATTAGAAGTTCAAAGCTGGCCTTAGCAATTTAGTGAGGCCCTAAGCAACTTAACAAGACCCTGTCTCAAATAAAAAATAAAAAGTTTGGAGATATGGCTCAGTGCTTAAGCATCCTGGGTTCAATCCCTAGTACCAAAACAAACACTAAACCTACCATAGCCCTAATCCTGATCCTAACAACACTCAGAATCCTCAGGGCACCAGTATGTATGGCTTTCAGTTTCCATGATATTCCTGACAGAGGTGAGAGGGCAAAATTTACAATAACATTATCCATAATTGTTGCATTTGTCATGACTAAAACACTTAGTGTCACTCCAGGTAAACTGAACTGGGCTACATGAAATAATCACACAAGAGACAGAGATACCATTTTCTTTGGGTCCTGTGAAGGCTCCTCTGACCTAGAGGTTTGTGGAAAGAGAGAGAAAGAGCATGTGCTGAACCCTTTTATTGGGGAGAAGCCATTCAAATTAGGAGAAGGGGTCAGGTTTCAAGGATATGAGTCCAGCTTCATGATCTGCTGTCAGCAGGTTGAATGACAGCTAAGAAGGCCATGCTCAAAGGCAGAGCAAGAGAAGGGGACACCCAAAGGGAGTTTCCATGGAAAATTCTATCCCAAACAGGGCAAAGGGGTAGTGTTACAAAAGAATAGGTAAGTGTAGCTCAACCTCAGAGGTATGCCTACTCAGAAGACTGGCCTTGCTATCTGAGTGGGGGAAAAAGACCGAGTCATGAGTCATGAGTCATGGAACTACCACACCTGACTTAACCTTTTCCCAATTTTATTGAGAAGCATTCTGTTTGGCCATAGTAACATAGACATTTTTATTTGGCATGGCATTTAGGCCTTTTCACAAAGTGTAGAGCAGAGAGCTCATTCACAATATTTATTACAGCAGCTTCTTAGAACATTTTAACTTAGTTTCAATCCTTCCATCAGCACTTATCTGACTATGAAGGATCTTGGAAATAATTTAAGTCAAATATTAAGAAAATCATATGTTACATGTTATAAGTTTTAAGATATAGCTGCAAGAAATATTGTAGAAGCAAGGAATGATATTTGAAGTAGTAAATTTGAGGATTGTGAGATCAAGAGCTTGCCTAGGTCTGGTTAATTGGCATGCACCTGTTTCAAAGCCTGAACATTAACTTCAGCATATAATAGATCTGAAATATTAGCTGGCAATAACAAGTGACACAATAATATAAGTTGTATTTTTCATCCTTCCTCTTAATTCTCACATTTAAAAAGTTTATTAGGTCTGTCAGTAATATAAATATTCTGAAGATAAGAGTCAAACATTAAAACATCTTTTTGGATGCTATCTCACCAAGAGTTTAAAGTTTCTAGGAGTTATGACATCCTCATGCAATTGTTCTTGTCCATTCTAGGAGACCAGCCTAAAATATACCCATTATTTCTAGATATCCTGTGTTGTACTGACAAGACATGCACAATCCATCCCCTTAGAAAAGGTACCAACTTCTATTGTAGAAATATTAAGGCAATAATACATTGGTGGTTATTCTATGTAAATAACTGGCCTGAATAAGAAAAATCTATTTTAATATTTTTCTGATAACTGTCTAGATAAGTAAATATAGTCTTTTTTAAAAATTTTTTTTAATATTTATTTTTTAGTTTTCAGAGGACACAACATCTTTGTTTGTATGTGGTGCTGAGGATCGAACCCGGGCCGCATGCATGCCAGGCGAGCATGCTACCGCTTGAGCCACATCCCCAGCCCCAGTAAATATAGTCTTAATCTTAGGGACCAGCATGATTGGCTGGTTTAGGCTTCTTATATGCTGTCTTTTTCTCAAAAGATACTTCCAGACAGCCTGTTACCATAGGATCAACATATAGTATAGCTGACCACTACAGTCAGTTCAATTAACCTAGTTTCATTGGTGGACTTTCCAGTCCACACTGCAATATACATTAAAAATGGACCTGAAAAATGGGTCCATAGAAGTCTCTTCATAATTTTTACTGACCTGATAAGCTCATGAATATAAATGGCTATAATCTCTGCAGCTGAAAATTTACCTTCCTGTGCCAGGTTTCTTAGTCATTATCATGATGACAGGTTTAAACTTATCATTTGAAATCTGATTAATTTATTGAATCATGTTCAGTAACAGTAAGACTCTCAGTATCACAATTTAAGAAAATTTTGAAATATTTGTAAGATGCAGTGTGTGCATGTGGAGTTCTGTTTTCCCCCTTTTCTTTATGTAATAAAATTGATTAAAAGCCTGGTGTAAATACTAAAATATTAATATGTGAATCTGGATCTCTTGGAAATCTCCCTGAATTTATTTTGGTCTATATTAAGTTTGAGAGATTTCCTTTGATTATAGTTTCTGGTAGGCAAAATTTTAAGGCCTTCTCTTAAGAGTAATTGAGGCTAGATATGAAAATGAGATACCTTTTATTGATTATTGTAATTTCCCAATATATAGACTAGTTAATTTATTCTAACAATTTAGAAAGAACCATCAATCTCTTTCTGAGACAAGTCTTAAAATATCTCTATGTTTCAGAATATTATCCTTTAATTAGGTGTCTTTTAGAAAATATGATTAAGGTTACTTCCCAGTGTAGAGAGTAATATATAAATCTTACCATATTTTTTATGGATAATAGGTCCAGTCTGAGAAATTATAAAATACCAATGAATTTACAACAAGGTTTGTAACCTTTATTGCCCAAAACTGAAATATGACTTTAATTTGGAAAACCTCTGTCCTAATAAAATGTTCTCCCAAATCTCATAATTATCCAACAAACAAAGTAATATGTAAGAATCAGCAGTGTCTTTGAATCAATCAAATTTATTAACCAAGGAGAATTGTCAAAATTGGGATCTAAGTTAGCAGCTTAATATATTTAGTGTGTAATTAAGGATATGAATTTAATTAAAAAATTAATCCTTGCCTTAAACAATAGAAATCATTAGGCAATAAAGACCTTCCTTAAAGAAAATAAACTTAACATTTTAATATGTCTTTATTATGTCTAAATATGGACAAAAAGCTCACATCAGCATAGTAAAATCAGGAAAATAGCCTGAAATATTCTTAAATTAATCAGTTAAATTTTTTATAGTCAGTCCAGTACATGTAAGTCTTTTTCTTAATTGTTTTAACTTTCTATATCATCTGTCTAGATAATGATATAAAAAATCTTTCTATTTAGAAAAATATCTTTATCATTAAAATCTAAAATAGAAAGACCTTGTTTTACCCAGAGATGAGTTTTTTTCTTCTGAGGACCTCCAATGTGTGCTTCCTCTCTCTGTTGAAGCATCTTCTTTTCCTTTTAAAACTTTTCCTGGTTATACTTTGGAACAATTTCTGAAAACAAAACAAGTTATCATACCTTGATAAGAAGAAATATCTTAATGAAAATATAGTTAAAGTACTTGCATATTTCTGTAGACAGAATTATATCTGTTTATCATCTTATACAGTTTGTATAATAATATGAGATTACTTGATTGTTGTTTGACCTCTTGAAAGCAAATATATACTCAAATACACTTATCTCAAATATCTGCAACTAAAAGGCAGAGCATCAGATTCATGCATGTATAAGAAATGTATAAATTATGAGTTTTCTATTGAAGAAAAACAATTAGATAAACATATATTAACTAAACAGTTAGACATATATGCTAATTATTTTATAAGTTAGCAACTATAGTTTATTTAAATACCTGGAAAAATATATATTAAGAATAGGGGCATAACTTATAATTGTATTAACTTTATGTAACCACGTGGTTCTTAAGATATTTGGATCCATTCAATTTACTTTTAACTAGGGACTGCCCTCTTATATGTGACATCACATGATGTTGCTGAAATAAGATCTTTGTGTATGCATTTATTCATTTCTTGCAATTATATAGTCAGGAATGAGAATAAGGATTTCTTTATTATCATAGGAACATTGCCAGCTTTTGTTCCTGCTACAAGCAAGTGCATCCTCATAACCTTCAAAATTAAAAGCAAAATATAAAAAAGCACATGTATTTTTTATAATTGTTACATTACCTCTGCAATTTTTCTTAATAATACAGCTATAAAGAAAAAATTAGGTTATTTAGTTTTGAAAATAAATTAGGCTCAGGGCTGCAACTTAGAAACCTGTGGAATTAGATTTTGCCTGAAAAAAATATATTTTGTTAGCATTTACAGGTGGGCATTCTTAAAAATGCAGACTCTGTGTACTTTCAGTAGCACATCTGTGTGAAACAGGAAGTACAGGTTAGTGGCTGGAAGGTGGGGCCAGAAGTTCTGAGTGATAGTGGAGGGACCAGTGAGAAGCCCATGAAAATGCAGGAGGTGAAACCAGGAAGACCATTCCTCCTGCCTGGAGTCAATTACCATGGTGATGGAAACAGCATGGAGCTGCCTGCCCATTGTCAGGGCAAAGGCTCCTGGAGCTTCTAGCCAGTTGCATTCCATTTGATTTGTTTGTATCCCCCCCCCCCCCCCCCCCCCGTGCCTTGCCTTGTCTCTGTGACTTGTGCTTGTAGCTTGTGTTCTCCTGTCTTTTGTACTTTTCCTTGCAGCATGTGGGACTTCAAAAGTGAATTTTAACAGCAGATGCCAGTGTCACTACCAGATCTTAAGGCAGTCTGTGTTTGGCACATAGGTCAGATTGTTTAAGGGTTAAAACACTGCTGGCTGTGGGTTTAGTTACAGACCCCATAGGGCACCGCAGCTAAAGTCTTTTGTCCACAGCAGCTGAGTTACAGCCATTCTAATCCATAGGACAAGAATGTAGCAAAGAGGTTCAGTATAAACCTTCTGGGTATTCACAAAAACCAAAGAAAAATAAAATTCACTTCTCCACAGGTAAAGAATTCTTGTATCAAGTCTCATCACAAAAAAATTTTCCCCTTTTTCTCACTCTCCAAGTGCAGACTTCTACTACATAAACCCCAAAACCCTTTACCTAATATTTCAAAATATAAAGATTCACAAAAACAATCCAAAAAAGTCAACAGAAGCACTTTTCTCATGGGAGAGGACTGAACTTTACAACACATCTCATTAATCATCTTAATAATTTTTTACATTTATTTAGGGTCCCTAGAATTGCAAAAATAAATTTTTTATATATCTAAAGACAAAATATTCCCAAACATTAAAAAAGGTTAACATCACAGATTTTTATTCTGTCTAATTCACTTACTTTCTACAATTCAGCCCACAATACTCTCAAATCCTAAGTGTGCTTAACTTCTGGAGAGAAATTCCAATCCCACTAAATTTCTAAAATTAACCTTGGAGTCCCTGCACAGGCCACCAATTGTTGCATTTCTCATGACTAAAACACTTAGGGTCACTCCAGGTGAACTGAACTGGGCTGCATGAAATAATCACACAGAGACAGAGATACCTTTTTCTTTGGGGCCTGTGAAGACTCCTTTGACCTTAAGTTATAGGTCACTGTATAGATATTATATTGACATTAAAGCCCACAGGTCAACTATTATATCACTATTAGAGGTCACTATAAATATTAATATAAAGACCACAAGGAAGCTATTATATGAGTTTAATGTGTTATTGTATAAATTTTACATTCATAATAAAGGCCACATTGCAGCTATTACGTTACTTTTAGATGCTACTTTATGGATGCCTATTAGTATTAAAAGCCACAGGAAAACCACTAGGTCAGTTTTACATGCTACTAATTATGTTTACTATACTAATATTAAAGGAGACAGGGCATTTATTATATTTATTTTAGATACTATAATGCAGATATTAATAGTAAAAGAATCACATCACCTATTATTTAATTTTTGATGGTATTGTATGGATAACAAAAGTATTAAAGACAATGGGCTGATATTATATTAGTTTTTGATGGTATAGTAAGAATATCATATTAGTATTTTAGGCCATCAGGCAACTACTATATTATATGTTATAGTATATCTTATTAGTATTAGAGATCATAAGATAGATATTACATTAGTGTTAGATGCCA
Source organism: Marmota monax (assembly GCF_021218885.2). Taxonomy (NCBI): domain Eukaryota; kingdom Metazoa; phylum Chordata; class Mammalia; order Rodentia; family Sciuridae; genus Marmota; species Marmota monax. The sequence goes on from NW_026692844.1 coordinate 61,625, forward strand.
AAATGTGAATATTATACCAACAATAAAAGCCATGGGAAGCCTATTATATTAGTTTTGCATGCTGTAGTGAGAATTTAATATTTAATCCACAGGGGTTAACATATTTTCAATGATATTATACAGATAATATGTCAGTATTAAAGGTCAACATGCAGCAATAACATCAGTTTTATAAGCCAGTGTATGGGTAAAATATAAAAGGCTTCAGGGAAGCTATTGTATCAGGGTTGTTGTTTAGATATTTTATATCCCCCAAAAGCTTGTATGTGAGACAATGCAGGAAAGTTTAGAGGTGAAATGATTGGGCTACGAGAGCTTTAACCTAATCAGTACATTAATCCCTGATACAGAATAACTGGGCTATAACTAGGCAATAGAATATGGTGGGTGAAGTGGGTTCCTGGAAGGTTCATTTGGGGTATATATTTTGTCCTAGTTGAGCAGAGTTCTCCTTCTCCCTCCTTCCATATCTGTGTGTGTGTGTGTGTGTGTACATGTGTGTGTGTGTGTGTGTCCCTTCCTCTGCCTCTACCTCTGCCTCTCTCCTTCTTGGTGCAATGTCCTGAATCATTCCCCTCCACCAGACCTTCAAACACTTCTGCCATAATGTTCTGCCTCATCCCAGGTCCTGAGGAAGAAACCAGCTATCTATGGACTGAGGACTCTAAAACTGTTAGCCCCAAAATAAACTTTTCTCCTTAAAATTGTTCTTGTCATGTCTTTTGGTCACAAATAAAAAACCAGACTAAAACATAAATTGGTAGCAAAAGTGGGATCATGGCTGTTACTAACTCGACCAAGTGGTTCAGAAGCCTTTGGAACATTTTGGAATATGCAGGAGGAATTTCAATAATTTTAGTGATGCAAGCTGGAAAAGCTTTAAAATATTATAAGCACAGCTTAATGGGTGATTCTTGTGGTAGCTTAGAAAATCAAAATGCTGATAGGACTGTAGGCATTAAAGACAGTGCTCATGGGGCTGGGGATGTGGCTCAAGCGGTAGCGCGCTCGCCTGGCATGCGTGCAGCCCGGGTTCGATCCTCGGCACCACATACAGACAAAGATATTGTGACCACCGAAAACTAAAAAGAAAATAAATATTAAAAAAAATTCTCTCACTCTCTTTCTCACACTCTCTCTTTAAAAAAAAAAGTGCTCATGAGATTTCAAAGAAGGAGGACTCTTAGAAATTGTACTAGAGGCCATTCATGTTATGTTCTGGCTAACAAGTTGTCTCTATTTTGCCCATGTCTTCATGCTTTCTGTGAGGCTGAAGTTAACAGATGGTGGACTTTTTAATCTGGCAGAAAAAAACCTATGCTGCATAGCCTTTAGGCAATGGCATGGATATTGGTGGCATATTTTAGCCCAGTTTATTGTAATAATCAGGAGCAGAAAACAGAGAAGAAATTTTGAAAAGCTTGCAGTTTTGCCAGAAAACTGACAGTAAAAATGGAGTTAAAAAAAGTTGTGGTTGTCATATATATTATGACCACTAAAGAGATGTTGCTAAAGACTTTGAATAGAGAAAATTGGAGAAATGGCTTGAGGGCATCTCAGGAATTGGCAGGACCACACCCACCACAGGCTCAAGGGTGTAAAAGAAAATATTCCTTTGAGAAGAGAGCATTGGTACACCCTGCCTACACACACACACACACACACACACACACCTAGGAAGTTGTTTCACTGTGCTCAGTCACCTAGGCACTCAGAGACTGCTGCAGCAAGGATCCCTGGAAGATTGGCTACTGCTTGAAATGGCAGTAGACCTTGATGTCAACTATGGTCTTGGGGCTTTGCAGGAATGCAGGATGCTGGAGTTAGGGGTCATGGAAGCTTCCACCAAAGTTTCAAAGGAAGGCCTAGGAGACCAGAAAAAGTGCTGCAGAATCTAAGTCCCTGTGGGTTACCCCTGATAGGGCAATGTGTGGAGATGCAAGGAGAAAGACAAAGCTTCAAAGGAGAATCTAAAAGATTAAAAAATGCCAGTAATGTGGAACATCTGCCAAGAAAACCTGAAGTAATGGAGCAAAAACAAGTCAACAAGGAGGGCATGTGGGCTGCAACCAGCAAAGTCACAGGGGCAGAGCAGCTCTTTGGAGAGAACATCATGATGCCACGTGCCCCAGATGCTGGATATGAAGCTACAGGATTTATTTTCCCAGATGGATTTTGGTCTTGCTTTGGTCCCATCCCTCCTTTCTCTGTCCCTATTCCTCCTTGTGAAATGAAAATATTTACTCTGCACCTTTACATATTGGATACATGTAAATTGCTTATGCTTTTTACAACAGCTCACACTTGCAGTTTGCCTGAGTGTCAGTGGGAGACTTTGGACTTTGACTTTTGGGCAATACTTGACCTGTTAAGACTATGGGGACTCTTTTAAATGAACTAAATGTATCTTTCAGTTTGAGATGGGTATAGGCTTTTATGAGCCAAAGGCAGACTATTAAGGTTTAGATATTAGGTGTCCCCCAAAAGGTCATGTGTGAGACAACGAAAGTTAAAGGTGAAATGATTGGGTTATGAGAACCTTAAGCTAATTAGTGTGTTAATCACTAATAGTAATTAACTGGATGTTTTCAGCAGGCAGGTAGGGCATATGTTTGGGGGGGTACATATTTTGTCCTTGTTGAGTAGAGCTCTCTCTCTGCTTCTTGGTGTAATGTTCTGAGCCACTTTCCTCCACCACACACTTCTGACATGAGGTTTTGCCTCATCCCAGGCTCCAAGGAATGGAGCCAGATATCTATTAACTGACACCTCTGAAACTATGAGACCCCTGCCAAAATTTTATTTCTTAAATTGTTCCTGTCATGTCTTTTGGTCACAGCAATGAAAAACCAACTAAAGCAATCAGTTTTATATGCTATATTATTAATATCATAATATTGTTGAAGGCCACAGTGAAACTATTTTATCAGTGTTAGATTTAATAATGTGGACAATACATTAATATTAAAGGGCACAGGAGAGCTCTCACATCAGTTTTGTGTGCTCTTATAATGGTTCTGTGTTTGAGATTGAGGTCTCTGATGGCTTCATGACTGTGACAGGTTTAGTGGCTAGGATGTTTCTTGTGCAAACATACAGAATGCCTGGCTTTTAGGAAAACTCTTGTGCAAAGACATTGGATGCCTAGCTGCTGTAGCAATGTCCTGAATGAGGAGACTCTGGGCTAGAGTCTTATCAGCCTCAACCTTGATCTCAGGCACACAGCTCCTGGGAATAAAGGAGCTTGCTTGCCAGATAACTATAATGTTTCACCAAGCTCTGGTGCTCCTGGACCTGCCTACCTAACTTCAGACAATGGACTTTCTTAAAAGCTGCACAAAGTTTCTAACATTGCATATTGTAGAATAAGCAACCTTACTGATACAATAAACAATGATGTAGTTATGTCACTAATAACCTAATGTAACCTATTGGTATAAGTAAACATGGCTGCTTGGACAAGAAGCCATCTTTCCTACCTCTGCATCTTGTGTCTGTGTATCTTTATTTTCTTTGCATGCTCTAGCATAGATATCATGTCCCAGCTATGATGTCTCAGCCTAGCTGGCTGCTAGGGCTCAGCGCAGGACACTGTATTTCAGAGGTGCATGTACACCCTCTCCTTATGTTCCTGAAAAATAGACAAATTTTAGGGCTGGGATTGTGGATCATCGGTAGAGCACTTTCCTAACATGTGCAGGGCCCAGGGCTCGATCCTCAGCACCAATATAAATAAATAAATAAAGGTATTGTGTCCAACTACAACTAAAAATAAATATTTTTTAAAAAATGGACAAATTTCAGTACTGTATCCAGATTATTCAAGGCCATGATTTTGGATTTCAAACTAAAATAAAACACATTACTCATGATTTTTCAAAAATGATGATTGAACAGGTTTTGAGAAACTATATTGGGTAAAATAAATGTAGTAGACACAAACTGAAACTCTTACAAAAATGAATTCATAGTAGTTCATGACTAAACTGTGGGAAAACTGAAAAATGCTACAAGGAAACAGAAGAAAATCTATATAACCTTAGATGTAATAAATGAAGGTGTGTATGTGTGCACTCTAGTACTGGGGATTGAACACAGGGCCTCACACATGCTAGAAATGCTCTCTAATACTGAGTTACTTCCCCAGCTCTTGGTGATGAGTTTCAACTCACAATACCAAAAGCCAGTTGACAGAAGAAAAATAATGATAATGTGGACTATATAAAATTAAATTTTTACCAAGTACAGTATTGAATGACTATAATCTCAATTACTGAAAATGTGGGGGTGGGGGGATAGCAAATTCGAGATCAGACTGGGAAACTGAAAAAGGGATGGGATATAGCTCAGTGGTAAAGCACTTGCCTAGTTTGTGTGAGGCCCTGGGTTCAATCCCTAGCACTACACATTCAAAAGTTACATTTTCTACTTGTGAAAGTGAAAACAAAAAGATAAGCCACAGGCTGGGATAAATTATTTACAGAAACATTTCTTAAAAGAAAGCTGTACTCGAAATACACAAAGAATTCTTAAAAACCAACAACTAAAATCTTAATTAAAATGAGTAAATATCTGAACAGATATATGACCAAAGAAAATAAAAATATGGTAAATAGTTATACAAAATAATGCTCAGCATAGCATATCATTAGGGAATAACAAATTACAACAATATTGAGGTAGCATGGCACAACTATTAGAACTGCTAAACTCTAAGAAATGGCAGTACATGAACAGCTATAGCATGTGGGACCACAGGACTCTCAGTCATTGTTGGGAGAACATGTGGCACAGCCACTTTGGAAAATAATGTGCCCTTTCTTCTCAAAGCAAAACAAGTCTAATCTATAACCTGAAAAAACTAGCAGGAATTATGCATAGTGGCTCTCTTGATGTTCATCAAATAATAAGTCAGAAAGTCCTTCCATAGCTAAATGTAAAAATGAATGAACTATCAACCTACACAAAGACACAGATGCATCCTACCTGATATGCTGCTAGTGAAATAAGCCAGTCTGAAGAGGCTACATACTGCATGGTCCACTTTATATGACATTCTAGAAAAGACAAAATTAAAGTCAGATGAGGAGATGTGCAGGATAAGGCCAACAGGATGCCCAAGCAGCACCTTCTACTCAAATGGAGTTGGGGAGCACCACCCTCCCTAAACCTGGATATGTTCAGCAAGTCAGAAATGCCCAGAACCACTTATTACAGAGACTTCTGTGGAGACTTAATCCTGTAGGCATGATGGATTATTAATCTCTAGTTACTTTCCCAGAGGATGGGTGGGATACTGAAAGTTCCAAGCTTTTAGTCATAATTTGGTCTCTCTCATGACCAACTTTCTAGGGCCAACCAAGAGTCCTATTAGAGCAAAAGAATCTCCTGCCACCCAGGAGATTCTGTAGGATTTGGGAGTGCTGTTCAAGAAAACAATGTCAAAGAACCAATGTTATAACAAAGGATGATTCAAAGACCTCTATCACTCAGGAAATATGAGGATTTTAGGAGTGCTGCACCAGGAACTGGGGGCAGAGGTCAAATGTATATCTCTTACTTTGTCATAACCTGTAATTTGGAACAGATATGAATTAATTGTCATAATGCAACAATAAATTAATTTCATAGCAGAAACTAGGAGCTAGATTTCCCACAGATGGGGTGAGAAATTACAGATAAGCAAGGGATGAAGGCAGAGTGATCTGTCATAATGGATTATGACTGATTATTATAATGATTATCACTGATTACAGATCAATGTAAACTTACATCTAGCTTAATATATGCCCAGATGGTTCCCCATAAACATAGTTATAACTAGGAGGTATGTAAAGATTAGAACACACACACTTTGCATTGTCAGTTGTGAGGGTCAAGATGCAATAAGCATCTTCAGCTGCTAGGTAAAAAAAAAATAATATCACTCTCAAATCACAGGAGCCAGGACTCTTTGAATAAATAGCTGATATTAGGACTAAGATAGTAAATATATGTCAGAGTAATTTTTAAATATTAAAAAAGAAAGAACTTTAAGATAAAAAATCAAAAGAGCTCCCAAAGGAAAGAATTCCCAATGGCTAAAGCAGGAATCAAGTGAGCAATGAGATACTATGGAAAAAAAGGATAACAAAAAACAGCCTAACAACTATCCAGATGATCACACTGTCATAAATAAATAACCAAATAGACAAACAAATGGGGTTGACTAGAAACTACTTGTGAAGAAGAATTCCAGGTAATTGAAGCAGACATTCAGTCATCAAAGAGATGGGGCTAACTCCTTGCCTCTTCAGTGTGGGCTCTGCATAGTGGCTTCCTCCAAAAGAACACAATGTGGACATGAAAATAACAGTAACTCCACATAGAGAAACTTGAAAAGCACTAACTCACCTAGATGAGCACAGTCAGAACTAATATGACATTAACTTTGAGGACATGAGATGTCAGAGTAGCTCTCCACTTCTGTGACCTGACTCCCTCAGACCCATAGCCCCAGGCTGAATATGAAAACACCCAAAGGAAAAAAAAATTAAAAAAGTACCTCACAGGTACTCCACAACATTGTTAAGGACATCAGAACAAAGAAACTCAGAGAAACTGTAACCCCAAGAGGATTGTGTGGGGTCCTGGATAAGGTCCTGGAACAGGAAGAGGCAGAACTGAGAATCAAATATATATATATATAATATATATATATTATATATATATATATGACTTCAGTTAACAGTAGCATGCCAGTATTAGTTCTTTTTTTGGTGGGGAGGGGGAGTGGGTACTGGGGATTGAGTTCAGGGGCACTCATCCACTGAGCCACACCCCCAGCCCTATTTTGCATTTTATTTAGAGAAAGGGTTTCACTGAGTTGCTTAGCATCTTGCTGTTGCTAAGGCAGGCTTTGAACTCTGTCTCTCAGCCTTTCAAGCTGCTGGGATTACAGGTGTGTGCCACCATGCCTGGAAGTATTTTTTCTTAATAACAAATGGTCTTTGATGTTAACACAAAAGAGCCTGACACCTAAGCCATAGCAAGGGGAAAAAATGAGGTTGAGCCTATATAAAAATCTCTGTACTCTCTGCAATTTCTGTGTAAAAATAAAACTACTCTAAAATAAATCCTTAAGATATAGTTGTATTTTTTCCAAAAACATGCTTCCTTATTTATACAGTTGATTGCTGGTAACTGACATTCTTAACTAGTTCTGTATTCTATTATGAACATAAAAATTTATTATAACAAAAATTGAAGAATTAAATCTAATGTAATACTCAAAATTTAAGTGCCTCTTTTACAGGTTTTTATGTGGAAGCAAAAAGACATATGGAAAGTTGCTGTATTTTTATGCTGTCACTAGGTCCTTAGGTATGCCTCCTAAAAACTTGATCACTTTAAACTAGAGAAAAAAATAACATATTTTAGAGACTATTTCAACTCATGGCTGAATTTTTTCAAAGAGTGACTATACACACACACACATCTGTGTGTGTGTGTGTGTATTTCAATCCAATGGCAAATTGACTCACTAACTGGATCACTTGTCCCAAAGAATCAGTTTTTATTTTGTTTCTTTGCATATCCTTTAGTAGTAACAGAATTAAATATTTGTCACTGAGACAAATAGTCAAAGAAAAGAAAAAGATAAACAGGATTACAACTTACAATGAATGAAGCCTTGTAGGCAGAAGGTTTAAAAGACACCAGCATCCATCTCCTCCATGATGCTCTGCAAGAAGTGGTGGAACTAGAGAAACACAAGTGATAGCACAGTTCATGGGTGATACTAGGTGATACTATGTTGTGGAAAATACTTTACCTTTTAGAAATCACAAAGCATCCTTGGGCTGCTCTGAGAAGGAACCTCAGGTGTCCCTAGAAATGTGGCCCACCAGGGTCCCCAGGCCTGGCATCTTCTCAGAATGCTCTGAGTGGGAATCCCAGGAGTCCCTAGAGACATGTTCAAGAGGGACCCTGGCATGGTGTTTCCTCGTATGCTTTGAGGAGAGGAAACCCCGGGTGCCCCAAGAGACATTACCCACCAGGGTCTCCAGGTCTGGCATCTCATTGGGCTTCTCTGAGGAAAGGGCACCTGGGGTGTCCCTAGAGACATGGCCCGTGAGAGTCCACAAGCCTGGTGTCTCCTCATGCAGCTCTGAGTAAAAGGAAGCCCAGGTGTTCAATAGACGTGGCCCACCAGGGTCCCCAAGTCTGGTGATTCCCCCAGGCTGCTATGAAAAGAGGGCACTCCAGGTATCCCTAGAGATGTGGTCAAGAGGTTCCCAAGATTGGGCATCTCCACCAGGTTGCTCTGAGGAGAGGGAAACCCAGGTGTTCCTAAAGATGTGGCACATGAAGGTCCCCAGGCCTGTAATCTGCCCAGGCTGCTATAAGGAGGGAACTACAAGGTGTCCCTAGAGACCTGGCACATGAGGATGCCCAGTCCTGGCAACTCCTCAGGCTGCTCTGGGAGGGAACCCCATGTATCCCTAGACATGTGGCCAAGAGGATCCCCAGGCTGGCATCTCCTCAGGCTGCTCTGAGGAGAGGGAACCCTGGGGCATCCCTAGAGATATGGCCCTCAAGGGTCCCCAGGCCTGGTGTCTCCTAGGGCTGTTCTGAGGACTGAGAGCCCCAGGTTTCCCTAGAGATGTGGCCCATGAGGGTCCCTAGTCCTGGCATCTCCCTTAGGCTGCTCTGAGGAGAGGGAACCCTGGGGCATCCCTACAGACGTGGCCCACAAGGTTTCCTGGCCTGGCATCTCCTCGGGCTGCTCTTGAGGAGAGGGGAGCTCTGCCCTCCCTATGGAATAACCCATATTGATCAGCAGTCAGGGTTCCTCTGCTCAGTTCTGAGGAGAAAGCTCCTTCCTCAGCCTGAAGGCGATAAAGCATCCAAGATGGCATCCAGGCCCCACCCTCAGCTCCCCCCCCTATACTCACCTGAAGCTCAGTGGGGAGTGGAGGTGCCCACTGGTAGGGGAGACACCCTGCTGGTAGGGGAGACACCCCCTTTAGGGGAGAAGCCCCCTCTAGGAGAGATGCTTCCCCCAGGGGAGAGACATCCTGATGGGAGGGGAGATGCCCTCTGGGAAGGGAGATACTCTGCTGAGAAGGGAGATGCCCACCCTACCACCCCAGACACCCCCCCTAGGGAAGAGAGACACCCTTCTGGGAGGGGAGAGATCTCCTGGGATTGGAGTACCCCCTGGTAGTGGAGAAACCCTGGTGGGAGGGGAGACAACCTGGTAAGAGTGGTGACACCACCCCCTAGGAAAGATATCTCCCTGGGATCTGGAGACACCTTGCTAGGAGGGGAGAAGCTCCCACTGGGAAGGGAGCCACCTAGGCTTACTGGGGAACCTGCTTCTTTCTCCACCCCAGGAATTACTGGGTGAAACCTGTTCCCACTACTGTCACTAGGTCTGGCTATGTTGTCTGAGGCACCAGGAGGAGTGGGACCTCTAGAAAGCAGAAAAGGGAGTCCAGGAGCCACCTCCCTGCACCCCAGCTATTCTCCACCAGGTCAAGCCTGCTGCAGACAGGGGCCAGGCAGCCACATGGAGCCCTGCTTCCCTCCTGCACCCAAGAGCAGAGGCCAGAAAGAGGCCACCACAGAGGCCTCTGGGAAGTGGTCTTTGACACAGTGTCACATAATCCCACTTTAGGATCAGGGGTTTGAAGAAAAGCAGTGAAATCCCAGCCCAGGGTGGCCACTCACAAGGTTGGGAAAACCTGAACTCAGATCAAGCCCCAGCAGCTTTTGGGAGCTGCCAGCTGCACTGGACCACTGCCCCCAGTGTCCCAAGAGATGTAGCCCAGCAGGGTGCCCAGACCTGGTGTCTCCCCTAGGCTGATCTGAGGAGGGAACTCTGGGTGTCCCTAGAGACATGGTCATTGAGGGTATCCAGGCCTGAAATCTCCCTCTGGCTGCTCTGAAAAGAGGGACCATCAGAGATGTCCCTAGAGATGTTGCCCAAGAGGGTCCCCAGGCCTGCCATCTCTCACGGGCTGCTATGAGAAGAGGGCATTCCAGGTGTCCCTAGAGACATGGTCAAGAAGTTCCTCAGGCCTGGCATCTCCCCCAGGCAACTCTGAGGTGAGGGAACTCTGGGTGTCCCAAGAGACCTGGCACACGAGGGTGCCTAGGCCTGGTATCTCCTCAGGCTGCTCTGAGGAGAGGAACCCCAGGAGAACCTAGAGCATTGGCCATGAGGGTCCCCAGGCCTGTCATCTCCCCCAGGCTACTCTTAGGAGAGGGAACGCTAGGCATCTTTTGAGAGGAGACCAAGAGAGTCCCCAGGTCTGGCATCTCCTCAGGCTGCTCTGAGAAAAGGGAACCCTGGATGTCCCTAGTGTTGTGGCCCACAAAGTTCTCCAGGCCTGGCATCTCCTGAAGTTGCTCTGTGAGGAAACCCCAGGTGTTTCTAGAGACGTGGCCAAGAGGATCCCCAGACCTGGTGTCTCCTCAGGCTGCTCTGAGTAGAGGGAACATTGGGGAGTCCCTAGAGACATGGCCCACAATTGTTTCCAGGACTGGCATCTCCCCAGGTTGTTCTGAGAAGACCCCGGCATCCCTAGAGATGTTGTGCACCAGGGTCCCCAGGCATGGTGTCTCCTCAGGCTGCTCTGAGGAGAGGAACCCTGGGCATTTCTAGGGACATGTACAAGAGGGTTCCCCACCCTGGGGTCTCCTTGTGCTTCTCTGAGAAGAAACTCCAGTGTCCCTACAGACATGACCCACCAGGGTCTCCAGGTATGTCATCTTCTAATGCTACTCTGAGGGAAGGGAACCTAGGGTGTCCCTAGAGACCTGGCCCATGAGGGTCCCAAATCCTGGTGCCTCCTCATTGTGCTCTGAGGAAAAGGAACCCTGAATGTTCCTATGTGAGCCACCGGGGTCCCCAATCCTGGTGTATCCTCCAGGCTGTCTTAGGAGATGGAACCTGTAGAGACGTGGCCAAGAGGATCCCCAAGCCTGGCATCTCCCTCTGACTGCTCTGAGGAGAGGGAACACTAGATGTACAAAATATGTGGCTGAAGAGGATCCCCAGACCTTGTGTCTCCTTGTGCTGCTCTGAGAGGGAAACCCGGGCATCCCTAGAACGTGTCCAAAAGGGTCCCCTGGCATGTCATCTCCTCATGCTGCTCTAATGAGATGAAACTCTGGGTGTCCCTAGAGATGTCACCCACCAGGTTCTCCAGGTCTGGAGTCTTCTTGCACTGCTCTGAGAGGAGGAAACCTGGGGTGTACCTAGAAACTTGGTCCACGAGGGTCCCCAAGCCTGGTGACTCCTCCTGCGGCTCTGAGGAAAAGGAACCCCAGGTGTTTCTAGAGATGTGGCCCAGCAGGGTCACCAGGCCTGGCATCTCCTCAGGCTGCTCTGAGAGGGAACCCCTGGTGTCCCTAGAGACATGCCCAAGAGGTTCCCCCAGCATGGTGTTTCCTCATGCTGCTCTGAGGAAAAGAAACCCCAGGATTCCCTAGAGTAGTGACCCAACAGGGTCTCAGGTCTGGTGTCTCCTCAAACCGCTCTGAAAAAAAGGGAACCTGGGCTTTCCCTAGAGAAGTGGCCCACAAGGGTCCCATGCCTGGGTCTTCTCATGGAGCTCAGAGAAAAAGGAATCCCGGGCATTTCCAGAGATGTGGCCCACCAGGGTCTCCAGGCCTGGTGTCTCCCCCAGGCTGCTATGAAGAGAGGGCACCACAGGTGTCCCTAGGGATGTGGTCAAGCATTTCCCCAGGCCTGATGTCTTCCCCATGCTTCTCTGGGGGGGGGGGAACCCTGGGCATCCCTAGAGATGTGGCCTGGGTAATCCTCTGGCTGCTCTGAGGAGAGGGACCCTCAACAGACTCTAGAGTTGTGACCCACAAGGGTTTTCCAGGTCTGGCATCTTCCCCTGGTTGTGCTGAGAAGAGGGAAACCCAGTGTCCCTAGAGATGTGGCCCACCAGGGTCCCCAGGCCTGGTGTCTCCTCAGGCTGCTCTGAGAGAAAACCCCAGGTGTCCCTATAGATGTGACCCACCAGGGTCTCCAGTTCTGACATCTCCTCACATTGTTCTGATGAAAGGGAAGCTAGGGTGTCCTTAGAGACATGGCCCATGAGGATCTCCAAGCCTGGTGTCTCCTCATGCTGCTCTGAGAAAAAGAAACCCTGGGCCTCCCTAGATACTTGACCCACCAGGGTCCCCAGGCCAGGTGTCTCCCCTAGGCTGCTCTAAGGAGAGAGAACAGTGGGTGTCCCTAGACAAATGGCCCATCAGGGTGTCCATGCCTGGCATATCCCACAGGTGGCTCTGAACAAAGAAAACCCCCGTATCCCTAGAGACTTGGCCAAGAGGGTCCCCATGCCTGGCCTCTCCTTTGGTTGCTCTAAGGAGAGATAACCATGAGTGTCCCTAAAGACATGGCCAACAGGATGCCTAGGCCTGACTTCTCATGCTGCTCTGAAGAATGGGAAACTTGAGTGTCCCTAGAGACATGGCCCACCAGGTTCCCGGGCATGGAGTCTCACCCAGGCTGCTCAGAGAAGCAGGCACCCCAGGCCTGGCATCTCCCCCAGGCAGCTCTGAGGAGAGGGAACCCCGGGTGTCCCTAGAGACGTGGTCCACCAGGGTCCTCAGGCCTGGCATCTCCCCCGGGCTGCTCTGAGGGAACCCTGTGGCATCCCGGGAGTCGTGGTCCACGAGGGTGCCCATGCCTGGCATCTCCTCAGGCTGCTCTGAGGATAGGAACCCCAGGCTGTCACTAGGTCTGGCTGTGTAGTCTGAGGCACCAGGAGGAGTGGGACCTCTAGAAAGCAGAAAAGGGAATCCAGGAGCCACCTCCCTGCACCCCAGCTGTCCTCCACCAGGTCAGGCCTGCTGCAGACAGGGGCCAGGCAGCCACATGGAGCCCTGCTTCCCTCATGCGCCTAAGAGCAGAGACCAGAAAGGGGCCACCACAGAGGCCTCTGGGAAGTGGTCTTTGACACAGTGTCACATAATCCCACTTTAGGATCAGCCCATGGTGGCCATGGTGAAATCCCAGCCCATGATGGCCACTCTCAAGGTTGGGAAAACCTGAACTCAGACCAAGCCCCAGCAGCTTCTGGGAGCTGCAGGATGCACCTGCCCCCTGTCCCGGTGTTCCAACAGATGCAGCCCACTAGGGTGCCCAGGCCTGGTGTCTCCCCTAAGCTGATCTGAGGGAACCCCGATGTGTCCCTCAAGACGTGGTCCATGAGGGTCCCCAGGCCTGGCATCTCCCTCTGGCTGCTCTGAGGAGAGGGAAACCTGGGTTTTCCCAGAGATGTGGCCCAAGAGGTTCCCCAGGCCTGGCGTCTCCTTGGGCTGCTCTGAGAGGGAACCTCAGGTGTCCTTAGATACATGGCCCACCAGGCTCCCCAGACCTGGCATCTCCTCAGGCTGCTCTGTGAGGGAAACCTGGGTGTCCCTAGAGATGGGACCCACCAGGGTCTCCCATTCTGGTGTCTTCTCATACTGCTATGATGGAAGGGAACCTGGGTGTCCCTAGAGATGTGGCCCACAAGAGTTCCCCAAGCCTGGTATCTCCTCATGCTGCTCTGAGGAAAAAAAACCCGGGCTTCCCTAGAGATTTGACCCACTAGGGTCCCCAGGCCTGGCATCTCCCCTAGGCTGCTCTGAGGAAGCAAAAAACAAAACAAAACCCAGTTTCCCCTAAAGAAGTGGCCCATCAGGGTCCCCAGCCCTGGCGTCTCCCACAGGCTGCTCTGGACAAAGGGAACCCCAGGCATCCCTGGAGACATGGCCAAGAAGGACCCCCTGCCTGGCATCTCCCTCAGCTGCTCTAAGGACAGGGAACCCCGGGTGTCGCTACAGATGTGGCCAATATGGTACCCAGGCCTGGCATCTCCTTGTGCTGCTCTGAGGAGGAAAAAACCTCTGGTGTTCTTTGAGATATGACCCTCCAGGGTTTCTAGGTTTGCCGTCTCCTCGCGCAGTGCTCTGAGGGAAGGAAACCTGGGTGTACCTAGAAACTTGGCCAAGGAGGGTCCCCAAGCCTGCTGACTCCTCCTGCAGCTCTGGGGAAAAGGAATCCCGGGCATCTCTAGAGACGTGGCACACTCGGATCCCTAGGCCTGGTGACTCGCCCAGGATGCTAGGAAGAGAGGGCACCGCAGGTGTCCCTAGAGTCATGATCAAGAGTTTCCCCAGGCCTGGAATCTCCCTCTTACTTCTCTGAGGAATGGGAACCTTGGGTGTCCCTAGAGACGGAGCCCACCAGGACTCTGGGAATGGTGTCTCACCCAGGCTGCTCAGAGAAGCAGGCACCCCAGGTGTCTGCCCTAGAGACCTGGTCAAGATGGTCCAAAGGCCTGTCATGTCTCCCAGGCTGTTCTGAGGAGAGGAAACCGCTGCGATTCTAGAGTCAGTGCGCACTAGGGTCCCTATGCCTTGCATCTTCCCCAGGCTTCCCTGAGGAAGGAACCCCGAGGCATTTCTAGAGAGGTGGCCCACAAGGGTGCCCAGTCCTCTCATCTCCTCAGGCTGTGTTGAGAGGATGACTTTTGAGTTCTCCCAGAGTTCCCATTGAGTTCTGGTTGAGCTCTCATAGGGATTCCTGAGGAGTTCTGCTGAGGGGAGTTCCAGATGGGGACTTCCAGTTGGTGTGTGGTCACTGGAAGGACCGCGTGGGTGGCATTCAGGGGAGTTCGGAAATAAAGTTTATTTCTGCTTGAGTGGCTCCTGATTTGTGCCCAGCCAGAATGGGACAAGGCTGCTCTAGGAGAGAAAGCCAAGGCTTCCCTAGAGACAAGTAAAAGAGACAGAAGAGCCAAGGCCAGAGACACATTGAGTGGGAGATGCAGAGAGGAGCGCCTCCACACGAGCCAACACAGGCACAAAGCAGAAGGAAAGATGGATAAGCAGATACACAGAAAGACATCTGCTCAGAGAGAGAGAGAGAGAGAGAGAGAGAGAGAGAGAGAGATGGGTGAAGAGACAGATTCAGGGGGACCTCAGGGAGGAAGGCGGTGGGAAGGGAGGCAGAGACACAGGAGGGACCTGGCAGAGGAGTTGCCAAGAGAAGGACCCAGGGAGAGATGCTGGATGGACTCTCTCACTCCCAGGACCTGGGTGGCCAGGCTCTGCTGGTGTGGCAAGAATGGGTAGGGGAGTGGCCCCTGCGGGTGGGCCCTGTGTTCTGGGGAAAAGCAGGTGTCCGCCCCCCCACCCCCCATCCGCGAGTGTGAGGGGTGGGGGAGGTCAGTCAGGATGCACAGGGATGGTCCAGGCCTGGACAAAGCTTGGCTCCACCGGGTCGCCTGGAGTGTCCTAGCGTCCCTGGAGTGAGCCAGGCCTGTGGGCCTCGCTGCAGGCGCTGGACACTGGGTGCCTGGCGCCGGAGGCGAGGCGGGAGGCCAGCCGCAGGCCTGAAGGGAAAACGGGAGCCCAGGGCTGCCCCTGCGCCCCACCCCCACGGGCCTGGGGGTCAGGCCTGAGGCGGTCACGGACACTTTTTCTGGGCCACGCAAGAAAAGTGCGTGTGGGAAGGGGGTGCAAAAGCCTACAGCACCCGGTATTCCCAGGTGGTCTCCCATCCAAGTACTAACCAGGCCGACCCTGATCAGACGGGATCCGCGTTCAGGGTGGTGTGGTCGCAGATGGCGAAGGCTGCCCCGGAATGCCTCAAGAGCCTGTGCTGGTTTCCAACGTTCAGCCCAGAGGCAGGGGAGGGCAAGGGAGGCCAGGGGAGGGGTGGAGGGGGTGAACACAGCGGGTGTTTGCAGGGGGCCTCCCTCGCCCAGCCCCAGCACAGCCCAGCCCTACTCAACTCAACTCAAGGCTGGCTTTCTCGCTTGGACTTGACTCCGTCCCTGCAGCAGCGCGAGGGTTCTGGGAGACTGGCCGGCTCTCCCTCTCGGTCCTCCGCCTGGTCGGGTCGGGGTGGAGTGCGCTAGACGGGGCTGAGAGGGGCTGAGTCCCGCCTCCACCTCTGCCCCTCCGCACCTGGCTCCACCTCCAGGGAGCCCCGCCCTGGCCTGGCCTCTGCCCCTCCTCACCAAGCCCCAAGCCCCCCGACCCCCCCCCCCCCAACCCGCACCGCCACCCCACCCCGCCCTTTGCCTGGCCGAGAATCCTCAGAGAATCCCCAGCTACCGCCGCGTGTGCTACCCTAGCCTAGCCTAGCCGGGAGCCCAGAGAGCCAGGGGCGAAGACGCGAGCAGGCACCCCCGCCCCCCCACCGGACACCCCAGAGACCCTGACAGGCCCAGCGCCCCAGCTGGAAATGCAGTGGGACTGGGCAATGGCGAGCGGCCGGCCACACACAACACCTGCGCGTGCCTAGCGCGTGGAGCCACGCTCAGGGAGGGCCGGAGGGAGGAACACACGCAGGGACCCACAGACAACCGGGCAGCGGGTGGCGAGCTGGCTGTGGCCCGCTGGCTCCCAGTCAGTCAGTCACCGGGCCAGGCTCAGAAGTGCGCCTCTGGGGCCCGTGCCTCGCCCTGAGTTCCCCGTCCACTCTGCAAAGCAGCGCTTGGCCCACCCGCACCCCCACCCCACCCCACCCTACCCTACCCCCACTCTACCCCCCCCTCCCGTGACTCCCTTCGGACTGAGTGCCAAGGTCGGAGGGCTCTGCGCCTTGCTTGTACCCTTCAACGACCCGCACTTGTACAGCACCGCCCTGAGGAAGGGCACAGACCCCTCTGTCCATTGGCGGTGATCCGGAAAGGACCGCCTGTGAAAGTAGAACCCGGAGTCAAACCCTGTCAGAGCCCAGTCCACGGCCTCACCAGACGGGAAGCCCCCTCACCCGCAAGCCTTGCGGGGGTGGGGGGTGGGGGGCAGTGGTTGCGGGGGGTGCGCGCCCACGGGGCTGTCAGGCTCTGCGCGGCCAGGCGTCTCCAGGTGGACGGGTCGCGGTGACCAAAGGGGCCTCTGCCTCCTTGTCCCCACCCCCTGGGCTTCAGCTCCCCTTGGCACGTGGTCCTAGCTGGCAACCCTCTGGCCCTGAACCACTTGCCTGCTGTGAAGGCTGCTTCCTCCTCTTCTCGGAGCACCTGCCCTCCTTTGACATCTGCTCTCTTGCTTGGCTCCCAGCGCAGCCTCCTAAGACCCTGTGGCCTCCTCGGCCTTCTCTCAGCCTCTGCCGAGCACACACCCTGAAGACGTGCACGCACTTCAAGGGGGATGTGGGAATCCACTCTTACATCCACCGGAAGTTAGATGGGAGATGAGAGAACCTGTGACTGCCCAGTCTTAAGGCTACCATGGACTGGGTGACTTGCAGCCCAGAGTGAGGTGGCTGGGGGGGGAGGAAGAGAGGGGTGAGTGTGTGTGTGTGTGTGTGTGTGTGTGTGTGAGAGAGAGAGAGAGAGAGAGAGAGAGAGAGAGAGGAGACAGAGACAGACAGAAGAGCCAAGGACAGAGACACACTGAGTGGGAGATGGAGACAGGAGGCCTCCTCACAGGCCAGTAGAGTCACAAAGGTGAAGGAGAGATGGATGAACAGAGAGATAGACAGAAAGACATCTGGAGAGAGAGAGAGAGAGAGAGAGAGAGAGAGAGAGAGAGAGAGATGGGTGAAGAGACAGACTCAGGGGGACCCTGAGGGAGGAAGGCGGTGGGAAGGGAGGCAGAGACACAGGAGGGACCTGGCAGAGGAGTTGCGAAGAGAAGGACCCAGGGAGAGATGCTGGATGGACTCTCTCACTCTAAAACACGATTAGCACATTCACTGGTGGGAAAAAGTTGGGTAGGGGTGATTGGTTAGTACAAGAGGGGGATTCATTTGAACTGATTGGTTTAAGCCAAGAGGGGTGTTTGTGCTGAACTACATGGTTTCCCAACACCATAAACTACTGGGAGGGTCATCTGGCATCCCAGGTATTTCTCTGTCTCATGCTGATTGGTGGCTGCTAGGAGGTTACTATGGGTCTCCACCTAGCCTGACTGAGTCAGGGACACCTAACAGATCTCTCCTGTTATTTGTAGATAAACCACTTATCAGGGTGGGAATGTGCCTAGGAGTGTTCTGTGGGTCTATCCAAGGACAAAGGTCATGTCCCTTCCTTGGACAGGCTTTGCTCTGAGGTAGAGGCTGGTTTTTCATTCCCCCCTTTGTCTGGAAACTTGGGAACCAATCATGGTTCCCTTAGTTGGGGGCCTATTTGGGCAGGCTCTACATCTTGGTAAACAGTAATCCTCAGGGCACAGTCTTCTACTTCCCAGACTCACTCAAAATTGGCCTCCTAGATCCAACCTGACTCAATTTACCTATCTACACTATTTCTGGCTTCATTCCCCTCTAATTTTAGAAACTCTTTATTGCTATAAGGAGAAGGGGCAACAGCTCCTTCTGGCTGCTTCAGAGCTAAAAGGGGTGTCGAACATGAGGGGGCTCGATGACATGGGGGATGACATGGAAGATGTGAGTTCCCTTTTAGAAGTCAGTTCTATTTGAAGTCTGGTTGGGGAAAAACAGGTTGTCATCTGGGGATGGGTGCTTCTATGAGAGAAACAAAAACCATGAGTACTGAATAAATAAAGCAGCAGCTGGAACATGTCACTATACAGAAGTTCCATCACCAGGCTTTAACATCCCCTGTTATCAGGACTGTAAACATAACATTTAACTTTTAGGGTTACAGATGTCCTTCCCCTTAAGATACAGTTTAATAATTTAATGTCATCTGATTTTGCAAAATCCTTTTACTAGTATGACCTCTGTGTCTAATAGAGAAACCTTTAATTCTGTTACTTAGAGCTGGATAATCATACTAGCATACACTAAACATACCTGTGTAGGTTAGAAATAGCTATAGGCTTTAAATTAAAAACTACTCTGGCAGTGCCTTTTGAAAGTTATCAGTCATTCCTTCCTAAGAATCTCTTTTGTAGCCTCCAGTTTACTTATTCTTGGAAGTTACATTTAACTATTTTATTATTATTATTATTATTATTATTATTATTATTATTATTATTTAAAATGCCCAGGAATAGCTGTGTTTTGGTTTTAACTGTCTTTGCTAAGTGTTTAAGATGAAGTAGTCAAACTGACTTTTATTTCTATCTATTGTTAACAGTCAGCTGAGTTTCCATGGGAGTCCTGGGGGAACTTCACAGCAGCTTCTCAGTTCCACTAGTGCCATTTGCACTAGGATGGGTCCAGGCCTTGCTTGACCACGTGGCTTCCCTTGGAAGCATCAGGGATGTCTCTCTTCTCCATGACCCTCCTCTTCATAGCAAATGCACTGATTGGCTTTCTGTTCTTCAGTGGTCTCATTAATCTCCCTGATTGGGAGATTATGTGGCCCAGAGTTGCAAAGCTCTTTAGAGAAGTCCCCTGTTTCCTGGATTCAGACTGACTCAGAGGGCAAGAGCCAAATATTGGTTTTCTTGGCCATTTTTATTTAACTTTAATTTTAAAACTTAATCTTAAACATCCAGAAAATAAATTTCAACAGCTTATATTAAGAGTACTGGGCTTTAATGTCTATCTCTCTATCCTGGAGGTTATAACTCATTATCTTAAATCAACCCAGGTTGTGTGTTCTTAAATCAGCACCTCTGCAAAACATTAATAGTCAATCTTTAGACCATTTAAAAGAAAACTACAAAATAAAATTAACAAGAGTAAAAACATATTTAGTTCATGTAATAGCTACCTTGAATTTTGGCAGAGTTATACACTATAATCCCCTGTTTGAGATCCTAGTAATCCTGACAAAAACCAACTTTTGGACACAATTTTAAATGTACTGAAATCTGCCTACTTCTTTCATAGTCATTTTCACATGTAGTAAGATGGGACACAGAGCTTTATCTCAGGTAAGGCGGGGCTCTTCATAACTCTTAAGTACTGTAGTTCTGAAGCTGATCTTTGCTTTTTAAACATCATTTTATAAAGCCTACATAAATTATTGCTCAAGTTCACATGAATATTAGCTACCACAATATAATATCACATCTAAAACATGAATTAAAGAAAGGCTGAAAGCTTTTAACCTTTTGTAGAAAAGTAGCAAAGTAATTTTGTGTTTTACAATATCAACCTTTACACAGATTAGGCTCTCATTAACTTAAAAATACATTTAAATTGTATCTCAGTGTAAAAAGTAACAGAACTTTACATATCTTATTGATAACGAGTCCACTTATAGAACACATATGATATAAATAAATCTCCAACATGTTTGTCTTTTAAGGCTAAAATTACCATACAACTTTAGAACACCAGCTTGATATAATGCTCTTTTAAATCTTCTACCTTACAGACTTGTATACCTGGAAGATATGAACACATTAATAGCTCCACAATTACATTGATGATTTTATATTGACCAAATTTAGCTTTTAAAGAAATTACATATTACAATATTGAAAAACAACAGTTGTCATTTAACCATAGTTGTATAATTTCTAATTTCTTTAAGATTACTTGCTCAAAAAACTTACATATATTATCAATTTACACAGACCTTCTTTATCACTTACTTAAACCTTCTTAATTACTTAATTACATAGACTCTCTTATCCAGAAACACATTTTCCCTGGATTAAATCCATACCTAGTGTAAGGGTCCCGCGAAACGTCAGAGAAAGAGACCACCAAGTGACCACTCATGCAATTGGCAGAAGGGGATTTATTGAACCAGCATGCTGGGGCTCCATGCCCACTCAAGAAGGGAAAGCAGCCCAGAGCCCCGAGTAGGGGCTGAGCACTGCTTAAGTACACTTTTTGGGGAGGGTGGAGGGCTTTGTATACATCAGAACAAATCATCATGAGGCGCAGGAAAATTGAACAACAACTCCTAAACATGATTGGTTCATTCATTGGCGGGAACAGGTCAGGCTGGAGTGATAGGTCATTTCTAAATGGGGTACACATTCAAACTGATTGGTTTAGGGCCTAGAGGACTACGTGACCAGTTACACAGAGTCCCTAGTTATTGGACAACCAGGGAATCAGTGGGAATATTTACTGGGCAATTCCAGTATTGTCCTAACAGCTACAGGGATTTCAGGTTTTGCAGGTATCATAGAAACCTAACAATACCTAATCTTTTACATTTTAACTCAGACCTTGCAGCTTAGAAACTTTACAACACCCGGTCTTTTACCCTTTAACTTTTATGCTTTAACTTCAATTTCTTTTACCCTTACACTAGAACCTTCTAATTTCTCTTTTCCATCTGTTAACCTCTTTTTCTGTTCACATTTTGAAACAATCCTTGTAATTTCTGAATTTAAGCAGATTATTTCATAGACATCAACATTTTATTAGGTTTTTTGAACACCTAGAAAAACTTGTAAGCTTAATTTTAAAGACATCATTATTTGCAACTGTTTACCCAATTTAAATTGAACCCTTTAAATCACACGAATCAAAGATATTTGGATCCATTTTTTTTTAAATTTCATGAGGCTTCTCATATATCTGCCAATTGTCATATCATTGCATGATATATGGACATGCACACATACAGACATACAACACATAACACAATAATAAAGGCCTTGTAGCTTGTAGCTTTTCTCAGGTGAAATCTCCATTGTAATGTTTTAAAAACTCCACAGTTGATCAAAAATAGAACTGATCAGAAAAACATTAACTTAGATCTGTAGGATCAAAATCATAAGCTCAAAAAAATGCAGAATCTAAGAAAAAGCAAGAGTCCTAGAGTCCTAGAAAAAATGAATGGCCAGAAATTAGTAAATGCCATAAAATTTACTTTTTGGTCTAGTCTACTTTGAGTTCAGGTAAAAAGACACTTTTACTCTTTTTTTTTTTTTTGGCGGGGGTGGGGGGGGTGGGGGGGGTGGGGGGGGGCGGGGGGGTGCTCAGATCAGTCTCCTACTGAGCTCGCAGGCTTCTTTATTTGCATTTCAACTTAAGTCCTGGCTGAGGTCTGAAGGGAGCAGGGAAAACTGGAATTCTGAGCAGAAGCCTCATGCCTAAGGCATTTTAACCATAAGCCACAATTTTCAGATTTGGATGTTGAAAATTATGATACAAGTTTAAGATTCAATTCACAAAATTTCATACCTTTATATCTTCCTACACTAGAAAAACTTGCTGACACAAAACTGAAAGTAGGATCTTACTTGATAATATAAAAGCTGAAAGGATAAAAGAAACTGAAGTTAAAATGTAAAGGACCAGGTATTGTAAAGTTTCTAAGCTGCACTCAAAGCCTGAAATTCCTGTAGCAGTTAAGACAATTCCCGGAACTGCCCATTAGATGTGTGTCAAAATCCCCCCTGACCACTTAGCTGCTTAATCCTGACTGCTTAGTTGCTTAACAACCCGGACACTGTGCAGCACCGCACATACCCCAGGGCCTAAACCAATCAGTTTGAATGTATACCCCGCCTTAGGACTGACCTATCATCCCCACCCGACCTGTTCCTGCCAATGAATGTGCTAATAATGTTTGAGAGTTGTTGTTTGATTTTCCCGTGCCTTATGATGATTTGCTCTGATGTATGCAAAGCCCCCACCCTCCCCAAAAGGTGTACTTAAGCACTGCTTAACCCCTGCTCGGGGCTCTGGGCTGCTCTCCCTCCTTGAGTGAGCACAGAGCCCCAGCACACTGGATCTTCAATAACCCCCCTTTTGCTGTTGCATGAGACAGTCTCTTGGTGGTTTCTTCCTCCGTCGTTCGCTGGTCCCTTACAAAGCTACCATCAGAAGAAATTCCTTCAGGATCATTAAGCCACTTCCTTTGTTCTGAAGTTCCTAAAGTAGTATTGAGTTAAATTAAATCACCTGAAAAAAAATTCCAAAAGAGAACCACACACTACCATGTATATCCAAAATTAAGCTTTAAAAATTCCCAAGACTGTGTTACCGCTGTTGACTGGTGACGAGTCCTTGCTTCCCCAATGTTGAAGAATAACACCAAAGAAGCATGCTGAGGCAAGGTCAGAGTAGAAATTAGAAGTTTATTAAAGGACCGCAGAAAAGAAGAAGGAGACCCAAGAGGTGGAATCCGTGGAAGTGCGGTTGTCTCCCCTTTTTATAGTTCATTCATGATGGAATGTAGGTTGGAAGGGCTGAGGGGTGGGACACAGGTGAATCAAAGAAGTAATCTGGGCAGGAAGGACTTCATTATTGCTTCTTTGGGATGGGCTATCTTCAAATCTGCTGGGGCTGTTCATTAACATTTCTTTGGGATGGACTTTGGGCCTAGGGGCTTTTCTGGGACTTCATTAACATTCCATGAGTTGTCCTGACATTAATTTTCCTGGAATCATTATCAGATGGCCTCCATTTTAGATTTCACTCAATATGATAATAGACCCAATTTACCTAACTACACTGACTACCTAACTTTAAATCTGGCTTCAACTGTTGCTATTCAATGTCATTTCAATAAGCCAGACCAACATCCCATTCCAACACTTTCCTTTCCTAAATCCTATGCACTGAGAGGAACAGACAACATACCATGATTTACTATCCTTGCCCAAATTAATGCACTGGTACACCTAGTGAAATCTTCCCAGGCTACCCAGTTCAAAAATTGATGAGAAAATAAAACTAAATGATTGGGAGTTACTTGCCAACTTGGAAGTAGAGTTCTTTAATTTTCCATCCTAAGTATTTAAGTTCTCTGGCATGAATTATCTGAAATCATAAACTAAACAATTACCTAAACCCAACTTTTAACTGCAAAATAGTGCAATGCTTCAAAAACCCATTCAGATACCAGATTGTTACAATAAAAAATCATCTTTTAGACACACATTCAGCCAAGATTATCCCCAAGAAACAATCTATAATAACCTTTAAAACAGACAGACCAGATAAGAGAAAAATCTTCCCAGGTTTCTAACTTCCATTTAATTATGACTCCTACATCAGTGACACTATAGATTTCCCCAGGAGTGGACCAGATGTTCTCACACAGGGGCAACCAGAAGTGTAAAATCAAGGGTCTTGGTGTGGCTACTTTACTGGATTTAGTGTCCCCTTCTTTTTAAGTAGACAGAGATGGAACAATCCTTCAGTGCAGGGAAGAAATGAGAGAGGTTCCCTGAAGCAAAAGGGGCTTCAGCAGCTGCTGGGAGTCCCTCAGTCCCTCCTTTTACTTTCAGGACTAGCTCCTTTGGTTAGGTCCAATCCCAGGCACACAGGCATATCTCCTAACTTCAGTAGTCAGCTCAAAAAGCTAATCCTTTGCTTGCAGTTGTTTCAAGTGCTAGGCTTCCCCAAGAAAGCAGAGTGGGGCTCCTCTAAAGTCCCCTCTGGGGTGCCAAAATTTGTGACCAAAAGTTCGGTTCCTGTCCTCAAAGCCAATTAATGCCAATTTAATAATGAGGACAGGGTTTTGAGAAAAAGAAAAAGCAAGATATCAAAGTTCTTTGATCCCCAACAGGCATTTCCCTCTGCAGTGGGTGCACTCAAGCCAACTACAGGAAGAAAAAAAAACAAAACATTGCTTCCCTAATCCCATTTAACAAAGGGGAGTAAAGTTTATCAAAGTTCTTTAAAACACAGCTAAAAGGGGTGTAAAAGTTGAGAACAAAATAGCTGGCAGTTTTATTGACTTTTGGTCCCTTTCAGGAGAAGCATGCTAGGGACATTCTTAGGCTAAAATTTAACTAAAGTTACCTCCACACATCTAAGGCAGATCGGAACTTGGGACTCTGTCCAAAGCAAAACGATGCCATCACACTTAACAGAGACACAGACAAAAAGACACAGATTCCCTTTTCAGATTGTCAAAAAAATGAAAGTGGGTGCTGGCCCCAAGCCAACTGGGGCCTTCCCTTCAGACAAACAGATTGAGGGAGCATCCCCCTCAGATTGGGTCTGATGACCCCAGACTGGGAAATTAGTTCTCTTGCCAGGGTGTTGGGGTGGATGTGGACAGGACAATAGAAACAAACACTAATAACACAAATTTTGCAGCATGGCCACAGAATTCGCAGCGTGTCGTGGATTGCTACCGAGAAACTAAAAGCAGAGGCGGACTGCGGATCCATCAGCTACAAAATACTTTACCAAATACTTCACAAAATACTTTACTAAAGGCAATCCACTCAGAACCCAGAAAGGGGATGGGGACTTCTCCCACAAACCCCGTCAGCTGCCCTTTGGTGCATCCACCTAGACCTTTTGACGACCACACAACACAGAACCAGAAACTGCAGGCAACCAGAGTACAGAAAACTACAGATTGGCAATGCCTTTACTTACTGGCTGGGTTTTCATCACCTCTCATTCAGGATTTCTGGGTAGGCTTATTAGGGGGATCCCAGATGAGCCCCCATATGTTATGCTCGAATTCAGGACCCCCAAAAGACCACCAGAGACCAAGATCAATGTAAACAGCAAAGAGGTGTTTATTGAGAGCTAACTCAGTCCTCCACATGCACACAGCAACTGGTGACACTGAGAGGCCCCAAGCCCAGGGTTTGCAGCAGTTTTATACATTCTTTGGAGGAGGCAGGGACCCCCACATACATCATAGCATCTCTTAGCAAATCATCACACACCATGGGAAAATCAAATAACAACTCTAAAACATGATTAGCATGTTCACTGGTGGGAACAAGTTGGGTAGGGGTGATTGGTTAGTAAAAGAGGGGGATTCATTTGAACTGATTGGTTTAAGCCAAGAGGGGTGTTTGTGCTGAACTACGTGGTTTCCCAACACCATAAACTACTGGGAAGGTCATCTGGCATCCCAGGTATTTCTCTGTCTCATGCTGATTATTGGCTGCTAGGGGGTTGCTATGGGTCCCCACCTAGCCTGACTGAGTCAGGAACACCTTGTGCAGCAGATCTCATTTGTAGATAAACCACTTATCAGGGTGGGAATGTGCCTAGGAGTGCTCTGTGGGTCTTTCCAAGGACAAAGGTCATGTCCCTTCCTTGGACAGGCTTTGCTCTGAGGTAAAGGCTGGCTTTTCACCACCCCTTTCAATGCTTTAGTCACTCAAATTACTCAATACAATTTTACTCTATAGGTTCTTAATTAAGAAAATGACAACCCTTAATGCTAGGCACTGCAATAGACATAATCCATTCACAGCAAACAATTCTAGATTAATTAATTCACAGCAAACAATTTTAAATTAATTAATTTACTGCAAACAAGTCTAGATTAATTCTAAGCATTGCAAAACACACTTAATCATGACAGGCTAGTGACAGATATTTCCTCTTTATGCTAAGTTCAAATGTCAGAGATCAAAAGTCTTAAGCCTTAGGCTTTAAGTCCAGCAGATGCACACTCACTCAGACCCTGGTGATCAGGTCTGAAACAAAAGCAGGATTTTCCTGGCTTAGAGTGGACAACCAGTTGAGAAGAGGTCCTATGGAAAAGTTGTGGCTCTCGCCAATATCCAGAAGAGGCTGTAGAGTTTGAGAGCCATGAGGATCATGCAGAGGATCAGGAGAACAATGACAAGGAATGTCAGGTCCTCATCAGCCTCTCCAGGTCAACTGCATCCTTGATTCAGCTGGCTGAATCCCTGCTCATTAGCTCTATTATTTATACTAAATTTTGAGGCTTTAGACCCCCCTTTCAATTCCTATCAGCTATCAGCAGATTTCTCCAAGACATCATTTACTCTGCAGTCAGAAACATCTTGTCTGGTGTTCTCCACCCTGATCTTCTTGTCTTTTTCTCTTATCAGGCAAATACAGCCTGCCAAATATTTTACTCTGTTTATCAGGGTGAGGGGAAGTAACTTGTCTGAGGCCAAACTGGAGAGCTCTGTGGGTGTGCTTGGTGAGACTGCAGGTTTAAAACTGGAGTTTTTAAAATGGAGTTGCTTAGGCTCAGGTCTAAGGACATCCTCACAGTCTCAATTAAAGATATTTTTTAATTTAATGGGTTCTTAATTGAGTTTTTCCCCCTATATGTAAGACCATTTTATTAAAATGACCTGTAGAAGCATTCCAAACATTCCAGGAAACATCTTTATGCTGCTGTGGAGGAAAATAAAGGTGGGGCTGGACTTGATTTAAACTACAGGGAAGTTTAATCACAAGAGCTAGAGTACACAGTGCATCTGAACACCAAAAGTCATGTGAATAATGTGGTACTTTAAAAAAAAATTAGTTGCCAATGGACATTTATTTTATTTATTGATATCTGGTACTGAGGATCAAACCTGGTTCCTCACAAATGCTAGGTAAGTGCTCTGCCAATGAACCACAACCACAGCCCTAACCTGGTACATTTTTAATAACCTGTTTTACATAGATATTAAACAGTAGACTTAATAGTTTTTCAATATCTGTTTGGGTTGAATCAATAACCCAGATATTAGTGAAGCAGAGAATCTAACTTTATCTCCAAATTTGGTTTCATATATCACAGGGACTGAATTAAGATTCCCCTTTGAAGAATTTACTGTGTTGAGTTCTCATTCCAACTTCCCATATTTGTCCAGTCCTTAGTTTTAGAACAGTCTTGAACAAGGTGCCCACAGATATCAATGTCTCTTGGCCTATTTAGAAAATATCAGTATCTGAGTCTTGCCTCCTAGAGATCGGTTTGAACTATAGGTGTGTAGCATCTAAGGGGAGTAGTTGGATATTTTGCAGCTGGAAGGAATCTTCTGATGTACCTTTCATCTAAAAGGAAGTTCATTTTGGGGGTGCATACCAGGAATCCAGCTCAGGGACACTCCACCACTTAGCCACATCTCCAGACTTTTTTTATATTTTGTTTAGAAACAGTTGCTTAGTGCCTTCCATTGCTGAGTCTGGTTTGAAGTTTCCATCCTCCTGCCTCAGACTCCCAAGTTTCTGAGATTACAGGCATTTTCCTTCCTGCTTGGCTGGCTGTTCATTTTTTTTTCTTTCATTACTGTGAATAAAGCTACAATAAAAATGGAACTTCAGTTATTTCTTTGAGAGAATTTTTCTAATTCATATATATATATATATATATATATATATATATATATATATATATATATACCCAAAAATATTATTACTGGATTATATGACTTTTTAACCCAGATTTATTATTATTTTTATTTATTTAGGTACTTGAGATTAATCCATGGGCACTTTGTCACTGGGCTATATCCCAACCTGTTCCCCTTTTATTTAGGTACTTGAGATTAACCCATGTGTACTTTGTCACTGTGCTATACAACAACCTGTTCCCCTTTTTTTGAGATAGTGTCTCATTCATTTGCTTAGGACCTTGCCAAATTGCTGAGACTGGTCTTGAACTTGAGATTCTCCTTTCTTATCCACCTAAGCCACTGGGAGCATAGGCATGTGCAGCCTTGCTCTGTTACCCAAAATTATTGTTAGTGGATTATATGTCATGTTTATCTTGAGCTTTTGAAGAACCTTAACACTTTTTTCAGAAAATATGTTTATTAATTTTATATTTTCACCAATTTTTTTACACTGGCATACTTGTAATCTTTCAGAAATTTCTTTATCTTAGTTGATTTGGCACTGGGAAATGAACCCAGGAGTTCTTACCACTGAGCCAAATCCCTAGTTCTTTTTATGTTTTATTTTGAGACAATTTGTCAGTAAGTTACTTAGAGGCTTGCTAAGATGCTAAGACTGTCTTTCAAATCATAATTATAAACCTCGGGGATTACAGACTTCTGCCACCACACCTGGCTCTCATATTTTTCTTAAAGACATTCTAAGAGGCCTGCAGAGGGTCCAGGAAATTGATTGAATTCATGCATTAAATTCCCGAGGCAATTTTATGTGAAGTAGCCAGTGTAGGAGTGTTCTGTAAAGATTTATTAGAATAATAAATCTTTATTATTTAAGAGATATCTGATTTCTAACCCCTATTCTGAACTACTTTTATTGGGTATCATAGTCCATAAAGGTGCTAGAAATACAATGTAAATTTATTTGTTTTCAATCTATGTAGATTTGCACATGCTCAGTCACCTTTGCTTTCAGAGCTTAGAAGTTCAGGACATAGTAACATGAACAAAAGATATTTAAGTTGAGAAATTCACTATACAAGCAAACTCCTTCTAGGAGTAATTGGTAGTTCTGGCTTTATTGCTGGTGTTAGCAGGGTTGGGGTTGGGCTCATGAATGGCTAAAATCTCATTCAGGGTACTAGTGCTTTATTGTATTTCCCCCTATTACATCCACAATACAATCTATGGAGAATCTTCCCTTAAAGCAACAGCAATTGGGAAAATATATTGGCAAATGTCTTCTTGAGATAAACTAACATCTTTGATATTTGGCCTTGATCCCAGCTAATAAAACACTTGCAGATGCTTTCATGGCCCCTAGGAATCACCATATTTTCTGTGGCTTAAACACTTATGTATCATTTCTCCCACATTTCTGTTTACTGTGGGTGATACTGGCCATTGGAGATTTTGTCTCAAATGTGGTAATTTGCTCAAGACAGAACTAATACTCAGTGTACCCCAGCTTTTCATTCTGATTGAAGGTAGATATTTTCTAAATTGCTGAATGTATTTAAGTCTCTTTTCTCATTTATAACTTTGCCAAAGAGACACTCAGAACTTGAGTAGCTTTTTATTAACTGTATTTATAGATGGAGGAAAACCCCAGAATTTTAATATTCAGCTTTATTTTCTACATCATTCCCCATTAACATTTGCCTTTTATTGTGTCTCTAAGTTTGGAAC
The DNA here is from genome assembly GCF_021218885.2 of Marmota monax. Classification (NCBI taxonomy): domain Eukaryota; kingdom Metazoa; phylum Chordata; class Mammalia; order Rodentia; family Sciuridae; genus Marmota; species Marmota monax. Next base: position 91,214 of record NW_026692844.1, read on the forward strand.
CAAGTACCTTGCACATCCTGCACACACACCCTCTACTAGTAAATTGTGCTACTAGTTCCAAAATCCAACTTCAATTGCATAATTTCACTAATCATGTCTAATATTATTTTTTATATGGATGGGTTTTTTTAGCCCTTCCTATTGCTCTTAACAATGCCAAAAATGACATATATATGAATTCAGATTTGGTTAATTTATGATTCATTTGTTTGTATTTTTCCATATAGTTTCATAATACACATTAATGTCACAAAATAATAGCAACTATATTTGGTCTTAAAAATGGAAGTTTTTTTGGCTATTTTACATATTTTTTTCCTAGATAAATTTCAGAAAAACAATTTAAGCATACTGAAATCTTAATGGGGAAATATTATACATTAAACTGAGATAAACAGTTTTCTTTGTAATTATGAGTTTTATTTACACACATTGTGTGTATAATGGAGCATTTTATGTCCTCTGTAAATTTTTGTTTTGTGATAAGTTACACATATTTTTCTTGAAAGCCTCTATACATGTGATGTGTTACACAGATATCAACTGTATGTAATACTTATGTAATATTTTCTTCTGTTAATTAAACAAGATATAATGATGTTGTAGGAACCCATAAGGTAAGACACTGAAGATAGCAGAAAACAGTTTTATTTAGCTATAGCCAGGTTTGGAGGGCATAGCTTTTGTAATAATCAACCAACCCTTTGAACCCCAAGTTTGGGTAGTTTCCCAATTTTATTCCCACCATATAAGGGGAGAGGCACAGAAGTTCACAGTCTGCAGAAGTTCATATAAAAGCAGTTTTTTTTTTTTTTTTTCTGTCACTGTTCTGGGCAAGTTAACCCTCCAAGGACAGCACCTGAGAAGGGGAGAGCTTCTCCTCTTCTTTCTTTCCTCTCCCTGCCAGCTATTTATTACCAGGGAGCTAAATTGGTAACTTCTCTTAACTTAGAAATGTAAACATCTGTGTGAAGCTCAGATCAAGGCCAGAGGCCTCATTTACACATTTTTACAAACTACTGTACTCGATACATGTTTGTGAGATACTAGTTAGGGGATGTCGAGAACCTGGAGTGCTGATTTCTTCCAAGCCAGTGGCTGATTAAATCAGGACAACATGAAAATTGGAAGTTTATCTAAATTAAACCCTTTTATAGAGACTCTTTTGCTGACAGTCCTAAAATCAGCCATGATGAAGATTTCTGGAGAAGCCCAGTTAAGACTTTTCTGTGGAAAAAGGGGGTGCCACTTCAATGAAACTAAAAATGTGTCTGATCCCAAAAAAGTATTTTTTTCAGACTATAGTATTTATTTCATTTTGAATGTACCTCCTCTTTGCACATATTTTCCTCATTTAAACTGCATGGAATAACATACCTGTAGCCTTATGCTATCATGTAACTATATATTATCAAGGTTTAGAAACACAATAATTTATATAGGCTATGCTACTGGTTGAGGAGTTTCATATATATTAAATAAAAATGTCACAAAAATCATAGCAATTTACATTCCTTCTCTAATTCAAAAGAATTTGTTTATTGTCCTCATCAATACTGTGTAATTTTTTTTGGTATCAGATGTTAGTTTGTATTTTTATAATTTGTTAAGATGTTGAGAGGTTTTAATTTTTGAACATTTCTCCTACCCAAAGTGTCATTTCCTTTTATGTTAAATATGCTTAATTTTATGTGAGGTCATTTGTTCACCCACTTTGTCATTTTTCTTTATATCTTTTCTTAAAAATATTTTATTATCTAGTTGTGGCTGGACATAATACCCTTATTTTATTTATTTATTGATATGGGGTGCTAAGGATGGAACAAAGGGTGTCACATGTGCCAGGTGAGTGATCTACCACTGATCCACACCCTCAACCCATCTTTATACCATTTAATGAGAAAAATATTTTTAATGTTGCCCAATGTATGAATTTTTTTAAACCAAGTGTGTTTATTATATATTTTTTAAATTAATTTTTTACTTTTAGGTGGACACAATATTTTATTTTTTATTTTTATGTGGTGTTGAGGATCAAACGCAGCAACCCACACATGCCAGGTGAGCATGCTATTGCTTGAGCCACATCCCCATCCCCAATTTATGAATTTTGAACATATTTGTATAACTTTTTTGAAAATAAATGACTGCTCTGTTTTGTGGTTCTTGAGATTTAAAATAAAGCTGCCATTATACTCATTAACATCCCAACCATTTTTGAATCTTGCTGACAGGTTGTCAGGAAGTGACCCAGGCTGATCTTAAAATTTTAATCTTTCTGTCTTAGTCTCCCAAATAGATGGCATTAGAGGCATGCACTATGACATTTTCAATATAAATCCCTTTTATTCATGCTGGGGATTGAAGACAGGGGCACCTGACAAATGAATCACATCCCCAGTATTATTTTATATATTATTTAGTGACAGGATCTCACTGAGCTTCTTAGTGATTCATTTTGTTGAGTCTGACATTGAACTCACAATCCTCCTGCCTCAGTCTTCAGAGTTTTGTGATTGCAGGAATGTGCCACCACACCTAGCATAAATCCTTTGATATAGCAACTTTTGACAGATATATATTGGTTATTGAATCTAGGGGTGGTGTATTCTTAAGCAATAGCCATATACCCAGGCCATTTATTATTTTATTTTGAGACAGGAACATCCTCATGGTGGTCACAGCCTTGCTAAGTTGATGAGGCTTTCTTTGAACTTTTGGTTCTTCAGCCTCTACCTCCCATGTCATTGAGATTATATGTAATACCATTCACAGCTATATTTTATTTTTATATTAAGTATATAATACTTCTGAAAATTATTTTTTTCTGGCATTAAAAAAGTATATAATATAGTTTTCACAAAAAATAACCCCTCATCCTAATGGTTTTCTTTGGAAACAATGTCACAGTTCTGTTTCTGCAAAGCACTGCAAACTTTTACTAAATTTCAATAGATTTTTTTTGTTGTTTGTTTGTTTTGTTTTGTTTTGTTTTATTTTTCTTAATTAAGGTTCTGTGTAACTTACACAGGTCTATTTATTCATATTATTATAAGGTATCTACTAATTTCTATAAGTTCATAGTATAAAACTATGTGTGGTAAAATCATCTGTTGTTCAGTGATGTACTTCAAGTAAATATAATATGTAGCCTAAACATTTGGTAACACAAAATTCTAAAAGTCAGTATTCACTATGACATTTAAAAATAAAAAAAAATAATAAATAATAAATAAAAAAAGTTTAGAGTGCATTTCTTGCAATGTATACCTACCATTAAATGAGTCATATTTTGTACTGGTACATATATTACCATTATATACAATTAATATTTTATTGCTATATCTCAAATTAATCATATCTCTTTCAATTTAATTTTTCTTTTGGAAGCACCCACACATGACACTCTGTGCATATTTACATTTTGTGAGTTTTGAAAATTATGCTTTTGCTTAGTATGTTCTGTCCTTTTCTCTCCTTTTCATGAAATTATTTTTTAAATTATTTTATTTTCATGAATTTTAGACCTTTTATTTTAACTAGTGAAGTCTGTAGATTTTCTTTTTATCCTCAGCTTTAGGTGCATCCCACTATATAAAGCTTTAATGTTGTGTAATTGACCTCTAATATTCTGCATATTTTATCCCAAATTCTGAGCATTCTGGACTATTAATGTCTGAATGGAGGGGATCTCAAAATTATTCATGCACAAGGCAGGAAAGAGATGGAGCAGGATGTAAGACTTGTGGATGCTGAGTATGTAGATGCCATTATTTATTTTAAAAAAAAGTATTTGTGGAGGGGCTGGGGTTTCAGCTCAGCTCTAGAGTGCTCACCTAGCACATAAAAGGCCCTGAGTTCGATCATCAGCACCATGTAAAAATAAATAAATAAGGGTATTGTGTCCAACTACAACTGAAAAATAAATATTTTAAAAACTTTGTGGAATATATAAGGGTAGACAGAAAAAAGCAATGAAGAATAAAGAAAAAACTTAGCAGTAGAAGGATTCAGATGCAACAAGTCTACAATGGCAGCATGAGGGTAGAGGGTTAGTGTTCTTGGAAGTAGAAATATTATTTGGGCAGAAAGAAAATGTAACTATTGTCCAGTTCCCAAGTGAGAGAGCCAGGTGAATGAGTTCTGTTTTTAACTGTTCCCAACTATCTTATGATAGTTCATAAGATATGCCTCAGCAAGTAGTAAAACACCATATCCAAGTACCTTAACACTTTTTCAAGGCTACAAGCTCTCCTTGACAATTTCAGCCACATTACATCTTTGTAATTTTTAGTTATTCATTCATTATTTCATTATTTATTCACTTTTTTCTTTAGTTGTCTTTGTTTTTACATTCTTTTTTTTAAAAATATTTATTTATTTATCTTTTTTTTTTTAGTTATCGGTGGACACCACATCTTTGTTTGTATGTGGTGCTGAGGATCGAACCTGGGCCGCATGCATGCCAGGCGAGCGCGCTACAGCTTGAGCCACATCCCCAGCCCCTGTTTTTACATTCTTGATGATTATATAATAGTATAAATATCCTGAATGTTGCAAAGTCTGATTCATATTAGGTCTTAATCTTGTTTTATGAATACTTGATAAAAATGCATTATTTCAAACAGATTAATTCCAATCACAAACTAAAGTGGACCTCTGGGTCAACTAAAAGCTGTGTCAAAACTCCTCTTTGTTCCTATACACATCTTAAAATAGGACTTCTCTCTCACTTGTATTTTTGAGAGCAAATTAACTTCCCAAAGCAGCATTTAATAAACCTAGATGAGTTTCCATCAACTAACTCACTATTGTTTTTAAATTGTTTAAATCCTTGACCCTGAAAATGTCACTGATTATCTTTTATATTCTCTCTCTCTCTCTCTCTCTCTCTCTCTCTCTCTCTCTCTCTCTCTCTCTCTCTCTCATATTACAGATTTAACCTAGGAATGCTTTTTGACTAAGACACATCCTCAGCCCTTTATAAAATATTTTATATAGAAACAGGGTTTTGCTGAGTTTCTTAGAGCCTCACTAATTTGCTGAGAATGGCTGGCCTTGAACTAGTGATTTTACACCCACAGCCTCAGAAGACTCCAGGATTACAGGCATGCACCACTGCACACAACTTTTGATACTCTCTTTAAAATAATCAGTCACAATTTTAATAATTTAAATTGCATTTACATCACTCTTTTCTAATGCAGTAATATATTACCAACTAAAATATTATTGAAACAAATGTATTGGATGACTAATGTTTTATTCCCAGAGTTTATTCTGTTACCTCTTTAGGGCATGGTAAATGGTCTTTTTTCTTCTTCTTAGAACATGGATGTCTCTTATTATCAAATGGGTCTATGATAAGTGTGTAGAAAATTATGATTCTATACCTATCACCAATCCCCACATTTCCCAGAGTATTGTTATGAACAATATTCATAACTAATGAATCACTTTTAGTGGAAGCATAGTACTGTGTCTAAGATGAAATGCAATCAAGATGCTTCAGTGGTAAGGTGGTGTCAGAACCACCACCCTATGGATTTGGGGACATTTAAAATACCATGTACATTTCAGAATCTTTTACTCACCTTTTAAATACAGTTACTGCTGCTTGCATAAAAAATAAAACACTGTGTATAAGAAAGATGAATGAAAATTAAATCCTCTGGAGGCACCAAAGTTGATCTTTAATTCTAGTGGTTTATTCATCAAATAAGAAAGACCTTGCAATTGCCCCATCTTTCCCAGCTACATGGAATGGAACATTTAGATGTACTAAACTGAAATGACAAAAATGCATTTCAAGGAGATGATATCAAAGAAATTTTTATGGCAGAATCTTGAAAATGTGGGATAAAAATATACACCTACATATACAGTTATATAGCGATAAAGGTAAATGATAAGTTCATAAATGCAGGGGTAAATTCAGTGTGCCACATGTGTTGTATGTACAAGGTAATGATAACATCTTAAAGATGAAGAAAGTAGTAATTGAGGTAATTAAGTACTCTATAATTGTGGGAAATATTTATTGAAATTTAGTAAACTTTAGGATAAATGTGGCCTCTTTAATAGATGGCTGGAAGTGAATTTTCATCTGTATACCAGGGACCACTCTTGTGACAGGGATGGCTTTACTTACATCGGGTGTGTCTTATAATTGATTTTTATTTAAATTATTAGTTGTTTTCCATTAATTTGTATTCATTTTTTTCACTAAAACTCATATTTGGATTTCTCTCTATTAAATATTTTGAATAATTCTTGCAATTAAATTTAAGATGGTGTTCTATTAATGCATACATATCATAATCATGGAATGTATTTCCCATTTATGTCCATTAAAAATCATTTTTATTGACACAAGTTCCATGTAGCTTCATGTTCTTATAGAGAAAGGCCCAGATAATAATTTCATCAGAGAGTTCTAGGGCATTCTTTGGTATCTTGTTTCAAAGTGCTGTGTGCTTGTACACTCTCTTTTATGGGTTTTCAAATTTTTATTTTTAGCAATTTTGGAAAATAGATGAAGTATTCTCTTTCTAGAATTTCCAAAGAATATATTATCACCATGCCTGTGGAATGCATTGTATTATTCTCATAAAAATTATTGTTTATTATTGATTTTCTAAATTGAAACATCAGCCATTACTCAAAATTATTCCAAGTTCTTTCTAGAAGCTTCAGAAGAACACTCTTGAGTATATTATTTCCACTGGTGATGTATACAATATGGACACAGATCCTGCTTTTTTTTTGCTATGTCTCTATCCAAAACCTCAGACAGTAAGAAAATTTGCATGTAGTATGTGGTCTACTAAAAATCTTTGTGATTTGGAGTCATGCATAATTGATTCTGAATTCTACTGGTCTGATTAACAGCTGTGGAATATTCAAACATGTTTCTTTCCTTCAAACCATTCATGTATAAAATAGGGTAGTATGATATAGAGGGCATGACATCAGCAATTTTTCCTTCTTTTCTCTATTTGTGTTTTTTTATCTTCACCTTTTAAAATCCAGAATCTGTTTGCAAATCCTTAGATCTAATATTTGTCTCTTTTTTTTTGGAGGGGGGGTGTTGGGTGGTTAGTATGACGGATTGAACTCAGCAGTACTTGGCTACCAAGCCACATCCCCAGCTCTATTTTGTATTTTATTATAGACAGAGTCTTACTGATTTTCTTAGTTCCTCAACATTGCTGAGGCTCAGTTTAAATTTTTTTTTTAACAATTCTCCTGCCTCAGTCTCTTGAGCCACTTGGATTATGGTCATGCACCACTGTTCCTGATATATTTTTTTTTTATTTATTGTAGCTCATAGGAACCAATAAAGATGAAGTGAACAGTATGGTACCTATACTCAAAAAGCCTTGATTTCTTTTGATTTTGCTTTTCAAACCCTTCTGTGTCCAAAATAAGAAGCAGAATTTAGAGAAGGAATTATTAAAGCAGAGAATCAAGGTGCCACTTGCGAGGATGATAGCTAACCCTCTGAAGTTCAGCAGTCATCAGCTAACTGTTTCTACCAGAGAAACCCAGATAAGCCCAGCATGAATTAATAAACCAGCCCAAACATAATCTAATAAGCTCTAGAGTGACTCATTCACCAATTATAATTGGAAACCAAGATTCTGTCACATACTTTGAGAAAATTCTTTGGAAAACATCAGTTGCCTTATTGGTACTGTTTTCCTTTTTCCCTAAGTTAAGTCTGGACAATTATTGAGGTGCTATTAGCTTATGCAGACATGCATATATCAGATTGATTCTAAAACTCTCACAGTGCCTCATTCCAACTTAGGAAACAATATCACAGTATAGGCATCAGGTCAAAGGCTAAGTTACAAAATAAGATGTTTGTCTTTAATATATTTAAGTTTTAGAGTCAAGGCTGTGAGAATATATACCAAAATGAGACATCCAACTATTGTAACTATCTCTTTTCTTTTATACTATCTGACATCTGAAATGTGAATAAGTCTGTGTCCAGCATCAAATAGAAAAAAAAAAAATCATTATCTTTTGGACCCTGGCTTGTTTGGTCTTCTTCTCTTTCTGAGGTTAGTGCCACTAATGCTGTTTGGTGTTGTGGAAAAGCATTGATAAAAAGTGTATTCTCATGCCTCTTGTAAGGAATGCAGGGGCCCAGGCCCTTTGACTCCCCAGGGTCAGAGGAGTCATATTCTCAAAATGGAATGTGGCCATTATGAATTAAGATGTGCTAGAGCCTTAAAATGGAGAGAATTGTGAGGATGTAGTTCTAAATACAAATATATTCTTTCTTAGTAATTTTATATTTGTCACACAATAATAGTACTCTTGATGATATATTCAGTTTTTTGATTAAAATAAATTTCAACTATGTCTTTTTTATTATATATACTAAAATAGTTAAAAACAACACCTTTGCCTAACATATTATTTGTACTGGACATTAGAGGAGTTCTTCCCAGTAGAGATCTCAAACTGCCTTTTTAGAAAATATATCAGAAAAGTTAAATATAAAAAAAAATTATTGCCCATTACATAGTTTCCAATAATTAACAATATTTATGCATATAATTTATTCATTGGTATTATCCTATATAAAAGGTTTAATTTAAATATCCTACTGCTACACTAGACTCCATCACTTTTGGAAAAACTTGCCTTTTAAAAAAAATTGCTATCTGTACTCAATTCTAATCACTTTAAAAAAAAAAGTGAAGTAAATGCACCCAAGAACCCACCTATCTTGACTCATTCTGGCCTCATTCATTCATGGAGTTGATGTCATATACTGTCATTTGGATAGTGGGCTCAGTGGATTCAGACCAAGAGGGCAGCAGTTTCCAATCAGGTGCTCTCAGGTGATAATTGTTCAATCCAACATATGATAAATACAAAAGATATGACTTACACTATCTGATTGACTTTTAATTTCTGGAGCTTGACATTTTTTCAAATTCATTTCTAAGCTTCCTTCTCAATGTTCAGGAAACCTAGGTTCTCTTTTAACCCAGAAATGAATAATCTAAAGGGAGAAAGAAGGCACCCTGAAAGCCAGGCAATAGTGACTATGCAGGGTTTTGAGACCATATCTGTACACTGGAAAGGGTACTTGATAGAAGTTTCAAAGAGCAGTTGTTATGGCTGGAAGTGGTTTTGGTAGATGGGAACTACACATCATAGTCTCCAGTATATGCAAAAATGAATCATCTTATTGAGAAGTTCATTCCCAGTCTCCTCCAGCCAATTCAGTGGGAAATACATCAGCAGCTGAATGTCTGGACATTCTGTCCTATCCAATCATGGTATATTCAGGCATGGCCTGAATTATATGTAGACAGCTTTGTTCTGGAAGCATGGCGTCTCCTCAGATTTTGTGGTACTGATTGGCATGATCATCAGGAGAGAATCTCAAATCCAGATGTAATTTTTTTTTTCTCTGCATAAAAGTGTTGCTGGTTTATAGGTGACTGAGTTGTTTTCTTTTCACCTGAGCTTCCTATATGTCTGAGAAGCAGACCTCAAATTCAGAACTTTGGACTTCTTTTTAGTTTTATTTTTTAAGGATCTCAGAATATAATACTCTATTTTTATGTTTTCTGTTCACACTCCCAATGCCAACGTTATTACTCCACAGCATATTAAACTGTTTCTCATATTTCAAATAGACATTATTTTTTAACTATTTTTTTCTAACACTAGATGGCACTGTTTTCATAATATTCATTTTATTTTTTAGTTATAGGTGGACACCGTATCTTTATTTTTATGTGCTGCCAATTATCAACCCATTGCCTCACATATGCTAGGCCAGCACTCTAACTCTGAGCCTCAACTCAAGTTCTACGTGGCACTGTTTATAGGATTTTTATCCTCCTGTTTGTGAGAATTTACTATGAGAGGAAAAAAAAAAGAATCATTTGATGCTTTCTTATAAAATGCTCATTCTTATCCTCTCTTAATCTTCCATAGACAGAGATACCTTACTGGAATGTATTTAAGTTGGGATTTCCCATTGTAGTCTTGGCAGGATGATATGTCCTCATGTCATTCTCATACTTTCTCCTGGGTCAGTTGATTCTGAGGTATCCACAGCTGTCATGTCTATATCATTTTGGAGTGCATAGCCCATTTGAACATGTGTCCTCTCCTGCCAAAAGGAAGCAGTCTAAAATATAGTGTGGAGATTATCTGGGGGAGTAGTTGATGCCCTGCACCTGAAATAAATCTTCTGAAACACCCTTCACTATAGTCTTTTGTTTTTTTTCTTTGACTACTGGTAATACTGCTACATGCTAATGGGCATACAGTCATTTCTTTGACTTCCTAATTTTAACTTCTTAAATTTATACCCAGAATTAATTTAACC